>NC_085136.1:315718918-315775944 GCF_035046485.1 Aedes albopictus | reverse complement strand
GCCCCTGAGCTGCTACACTGAAATAAATTTTGTTGTGGAAACTACCGATTCCATAGTAAAATTGATTGATTGATTGATTTATCTTTATTAAAGAGACTTTCAGTCCTTGGATAGTAAAATTACTAACCGTACCTATGATTCTCAACCGACAACAAAATCTGTTAAGGTAACTGAAATATGCTTTAAATTACAATGCATTGTAGTAAATTCAACTAAAAGCATAGTCGTCTCAACAACAAAACATTGTTAATTTTTCCAGGACACGCATTTCACAACACAGTATGGTTAAATTTATCCCTCTACAATTGGCTTTTCGGTCCGGAAAATTATGAGCGGGGTGATTCTATTACATCTGGGCCAAACCAAGGGCCGAAACGTCAGATGTAATAGAATCACCCCGCTCATAATTTTCCGGACCGAAAAGCCAATTGTAGAGGGATAAATTCTGCCTATCAGTCGGTCGTTTCCACAATTAGTATGGTTAAAAATACAATGTTCATTTGTTAAATTAAGATTATTTTTGGTAATGTTAACTGCACTGCTAGTTAAGTTGACAGTATTTTAGTGGAATTAACTGGAAATTGTTGTTGGTTGTGAATCATAGGAACGGTTAGTAATTTTACTATGAAATCGATAGTTTCCACAACAAAATTTATTTCAGTGTAGGCTGATACGAAGGGGGATAGGAATGTAGGACGACGACGGGTGCTGCGTTGCGTTGGTTGGAGGCGGGATAATGTCCTGTGGGTTTCAATGCCTCACTGGCAACTACATAGTTCATTTCTAGGATGCACGTGGAGAAGAGTGATGTAGAAGGTGGAAATGACGGTTGCAACAGGTAGCACTTTTCTTGTTAAATATTAGCAACAATGGACCGTTCCTGGGGAAAGGCAACACAGAAGCTACACGAGAACGGGAATGCGGCTCTGGAACATGATTCAGAGAAAGTGTGAACATTTTCCGCAACTATGACTTCAGTTGCGAAGGTTTTGCATTGAGGGAAATTTAATTTTATGTGTATTCACAAGCGTTGTTTGATTAGAGGAGATAGAGTCAAACAAGGACATATGCAGCCAAACTGGTCAGCTAGACTATGCCGAGGGAGACGGGTTCGATTCCCAGTCCATCCAGAAAGTGGTCCTTATGAAAATTTCATTGATGTTTTTTGGCATAAGGCCGGAACAAATCTCATTTTCTTCTTTTGTCACTTTGCTCGTTGACTCGTCAAGGGGGGGGGGGATAATAAATAATGAACGTATTTGATGAAAAATTACCCAAACAATTAGGCAAAATCGTCAAAATTATCGGATTTATATAGAAATTTTCTCGACGACTCTAATTTCACCTAAAAATTTTTAAATTTCCTAAATAATTTATTTATGTCCCCCCTCAAAATGTCGAATTCCGACAAAAAAAATCCGAGGGGGGGGGGTGACATTAGAGAAAATCGAAGTTTGTGTCAGCCTAATGTGACTTTTACACGACCTAGGTACATATGCAAAAGGATCGCTGGTAGGGAAAAATCTCAGTTCAGCTATCGTACGGAAGTACTCAGCTGAGCGTAGAATGCGTCCTTGCCATCATCAGTGCATCCGAAGTGTAGGCTGTGCACGTTGATTATACTGAAGAACCGACCTTTCACCCCCAACTTGCACATTCTTTCGTTAATCGGGCACCAACCGATAACTTAGTAAGTACACACTTAGAAAAAAATCATGTAAATCTCCGTCACTCTGGATGCACATATTCAAGCAGCACATATGACGTAAATTTAAACGCACAAGTGACGTAATTTTCTGTCACATTTAACAGAATTTTGAGTCATATGAAACGTAATGATGTATGATTCACAAACTGTTTACGTCACATTGAACTCAATTTTACAATAATGACGTATTATTAAGTCAGACGTCCTGTAAATTTACGTCATTAAATTGTTTACGTTCTGTGTAATAAATTAACGTCACGAGTAATTTTGTTTTTTTCGTAGTGTGTGCCCAAAATACGACGTCAGTATCACTCAAACGCTCAGGTTGGTCAGGAAGCGGAGTTTAGTCCGACGATTGGAAAGTTCAGCGCCCGATTCTGTCACATTCGCCCGAAAACCATTCGCCCGAATCACAAACGCCCGAATGACAAACGCCCGAATTCCAATCGCCCGAATAGACCATTCGCCCGAAAAGACCATTCGCCCGAAAAGACCATTCACCCGAATGACCATTCGCCCGAAAGTCATCCGCCAATTCCATGAAATTTCTTTGAACAAGTTTTTTTTCTGGTTTGTCATGATGAAAGTTTAAGGACAGACGCATGGTGTACTTAGTATCCGACCAATCGCAAGAACAGCTGGATTAGTGCCAATAATAATCGTATTAGCTTAGTTTGGAAGAACAGCCTATGTTTTGAAGAAGGCCTAATTTCTTGTGAAAATATTACATAATAGGTCAATAATTGTTATAGCATGGTTGATCGAGAGGGTAACGCAAAAGTTCAGCGCAGAGTAGTCAGCACTTTTAAGTTAATAGTGTTCACAACTGATCTACTCGGAATAACTACGTTTCGTTAAAACGAACAATAGTTCATAAAAATTAAAACGTGTGAGCTAACGGATGCAGAAAAAAGCATCAAAATGGCGAAAATGCAGCATTCTTATTTGAATAAGCTGTTCTCCATGTTTTGAATCCAGAAGTTGTGAAAAATAAAACGTCAAGGTTCCCCATAAAATAATTAATTTCCTTGAAGATAGAACTAGAAAGAAAAGCCTATTAACAAAAGAAGGGACAATTCCAATAAATGTTTCCACAGCTATATTGCTGAAAAAGTTTATAACAGTATAAGTCTTATATCAGACTATGTTCAAAGAAAGCAATACGCGTGGACGACGCCTTAATTGATTTCAGAAAAGTATTATTATGATTATTATGGTTTTCGGGCGAGTGGACTTTCGGATGTATGGTATTTTCGGGCGAATGGTATTTTGGGCGAATGGTCTTTTCGGGCGTTTGTTACATTCGGGCGTTTGTCATTCGGGCATTTGGAATTCGGGCGAATGGTTTTCGGGCGAATGTGACAGAACCCAGCGCCCACCTGCTGGCGAACGAGAACGGCTGACTGATTTCGCCGCCTCTAAGAACATGGCCATACGTAGCATCTTATTGTTTGGAGAAGCAATCCACGATTTGCTCATTGTTATTTCTAGCAACCCTATAGACGCTTATATCAACCACTTGTAGTAAACTGAAAAATAAATGTTCACTAGTTCTCCAAAGCTCAACCAGCACACATGCGTTTTAGATTCCTCTCAAGAGGTTATGGGCCCAGAGCTGGCAAAAGCTCGAGATAATCATTTGGCATAGTTCGCGCAAGTTTCCGAAATGGTTCTTCTAAGACCTGGGTTCTTGTGACGGTTCAAGCTTTTTCGGAGGAACGGGAGGAATCGGCGAAGGCGATGGCGCAACTGCAAGTGGAGTTGAAGTGTGGCCAGGAGCAACGCACAGTGGGACGAATTCAAAAAAAGTGGGACATTGGGTTTTGCGGCAAAACTATTGGTTATAGCCATTTGGTGTCTTCGGAGGAGTTTCATAGTTTTTTAAGCACTTCTTAGTGGTGTAAAATTTTTTAGGTTAAGGGGGTAATACACCAAGATAGAAAAAATATTTTTTTAATTATTGGTCAAAATCGAATGACCTCTATGCAAACATTGTAGATTAAGCCATTTTGAGAAACTTTGTCGAGGACGGGAACATTCTATCTCCAAAACTTACAAAGTTATGAGCACCAATATAAGCATAAAGTGTAACACTAGCTTTAAAAGTGTTTTTTCGGCATAACTTTTTTGTTTCAATTTTATCGGGTTTACAATGTTCTGCAAAGTTGCAGATATTGTAAAAATGCATATCTTTTCTGAAGACTGCAAAGTTCTATCTCACCATTCAAAGGTAGTACGGTCATTTTTAAACTTTTTTAGTACAAATTTCATAATCTTGCAACTTTAAGAGTAGCAAATATTAGCAGCTAATTTTTTGCACTACGCAAACAGTTACTCATACACTATCGAAGCACATAAGAAACATGACGGGATCGCGTGGTATTCTTAATATTTTTTTTGAAGTCTCTACAACTTTGTAGAACATCAAACATATTAAAAAAATATATCAAGAAAGTTACACTGAAAACCCCGATTTAAAGAGGTCCTTTTCAATTTGAAAAAATATTAAGAATACCACGCAATCCCGTCATGTTTCTTATGTGCTTCGATAGTGTATGAGTAACTGTTTGCGTGGTGCAAAAATTTAGCTGCTAATATCTGCTACTCTTAAAGTTGCAAGATTATGAAATTTGTACTAAAAAAGTTTAAAAATGACCGTAATACCTTTGAATGGTGAGATAGAACTTTGCAGTCTTCAGAAAAGATATGCATTTTTACAATATCTGCAACTTTGCTGAACATTGTAAACCCGATAAAATTGAAACAAAAAAGTTATGCCGAAAAAACACTTTTAAAGCTAGTGTTATACTATATGCTTATATTGGTGCTCATAACTTTGTAAGTTTTGGAGATAGAATGTTCCCGTCCTCGACAAAGTTTCTCAAAATGGCTTAATCTACAATGTTTGCATAGAGGACATTCGATTTTGACCACTAATTAAAAAAATATTTTTTCTATCTTGGTGTATTACCCCCTTAACCTAAAAAATTTTAAGTAAAAGTGCTTAAAAAACTATGAAACTCCTACGAAGACACCAAATGGCTATAACCAATAGTTTTGCCGCAAAACCCAATGTCCCACTTTTTTTGAATTCGTCCCACTGTGCAACGGTTCGAACGTTTGGAAGTGCTGTAAATCATCTGGCTATGGAGAAGCTCAAAGAAAGGCAGAATTAGGCATCACGTGTGAACATTTATGTACACATGAGAAATGAGAATATCTTTTCTCAGGAGCGTTTCAGGGGGTCTCGATGGCATCTCAGAGGTTCCAGGGGGCTCCATGGAGTCTCTGGGGCGCTTTAGGGGGCTACAGGGACGTTTCATGGAGTCTCATGGGCATTTCAGGGGATCTGAAGGAATTTTAGGGCGTACCTGGAGGCCTCGGGGGCGTTTTTGGTGGTTTCGGAGAGTTTCAGGGATTATGGGGGAATCCGGAGGCATTTCAGGAAGTTTCAGAAAATTATCTGTGGGTTTCAGAGGCGTTACTTAGGTGTTTTCGGGGGGTTCGGAGAGTCTCATATGCGTTACATGAGGTCCAAAGTGAGTTTGACAGGGATTTCGGAAGCATCCAGGAAGCTTCAGAGGATTTTAGGTGGATTTTAGATGCATTACAGAGATTTCGGAGGTTCTCAGGTGCATAGGGGTTTCAGGAGGACTCCGGAGACAAGAGAGCATGCACCATTGGATACGGAGAAGAAACTAATCAGGAAGTTTCAGATGATTTACAGAGACCCCTTCACAAAAACCCTTGAAAACCCTTGAAATTTAAATGATTTGAAAATCTCCTAAATCTTTGAAATCCATTTCAACAGCCCCAGTATCCCCGTTGGTTTAAGGGTGTTCGTAAAACCACTCGGATACGACCTTGACCTGAAATGCCTCGAAACGCTTCTGAAACTTCCGTAATCCCATTGGAACGCCCATGAAATTATAATAATCAATTTGAAATTCCCCTGAAACCTCTTGGGACACATTTGAAAGGTTTCAGAAATCCTCTGAAACGCTCCAGTAAACCCCTTGAAACGCCTCTGAAATGCTATCAAACGGCCCCAAAACCTCTAGGAACTCCCTTGAAACGTTCCAGAAACTCCCTGAAAGTCTCAGAAATGCTTCTGCAATCCTTGGAATGTCTTGTAACGCCTTTTTAAGACTCCTGAGGTCCCCATAAACGGCCTTAAAGTCCTTTGAAACGTCCCTGGAACTCCCTTAATACTATTGATACACCCCTGAAATCCCCGTCATCACATTAAAATGTCAACGAAGCCTAACGGAGCGCCCTTAAAAGGCTCCTTAAATCCCATAAAACAACCCTCGGAAGCCCCGCCTCTGAAGCCCTTTTGAATCGCCTTTTTTTGGACAGTCTGGGAACTTCCTGGAATTCCCCTTGGCCGTATCTCAAATTTCCTGGAGCAAGACCTGTTCTCGCGAACTAGATTCCTTCATTGAAGCCTGACTTAATGTATGCACAACATTCCCTCTTTTTATATCCTTTTAATGTATGCACACCCCCAGCCAATGACATAAAAAGAGGTTCCAGTGCACAGGTTCCCCAGTTTGATGAGCAGGAATGCCTGACTATGCAAAGTTTGCGAAGAAACTCTCAAGCTCCAATCTGACACATGTCAATCAATCAACTCATGACAATTTCTGCACAAGCAAAGTTAGGTTAGGTGCAATGTTAACTTATCCATAAATTGTAATAATTAAGTATTCCATCAAACTGATTTGCCTCAATCTAATATTATAGTTATTTCAGATGATGTAATTATCATAGCAACACTGCCAAAAATCAGCGGAAAGATGCTGAAAACAATAAGGATAAGGAAAGATTCAGCATACGATTGACGTTCTTTGGAGGTTTCAGAGGTTCTCCTGTGCGTTTCAGGGGGACCGAGGCGGTTTTAGAGTTTTGCCTTTCTCGTACACCAAGGTGTACCGAAAGGCTATATGTTCACTCCAAAAACGAAAATTTGATAGAGCCCCCGGAGGGGTCAAGTGTTATATACCAATCGACTCAACTCGACGATTTGAGATGATGTCTGTGTGTATGTATGTGTGTGTGTGTGTGTGTGTGTGTGTATGTGTACAAAAAGGTCACCTCATTTTTAGATAGTAAATATGAACCGATTTCAACGACCGATGGTTCATTCGACGCGGTATATTGCCCCATTGTTTCCAATTGAAAATGGTTCAGATCGGTCCAGCCGTTCCGGAGTTATGGCCATTTAGGTGTTCCGGACCGGTACCCCAGGAAGGGGCCAGATATGAAAATGCAACAAACCATGCATGCGACCCATCAAACCACTGCATTTTCGATTATCTGATGAACGGGAAGTAGTAAAATGGTCTCAGACTATATCTGAACCGGTAGTGTTTCGGAACCGGTTCCGGGTGTCCCGCCGGATGTGGCCAAATTTAAAAGTGAACATAACCCATGCATGCGACACGTCAAATAGCGGCATTTTCGATAACCAATTGAATGGTGAGCAGGAAAGTAGTTTCATACTATATTTGAACCGGTAGTGTTCCAGAACCGGTTCCAGGTGTCCCACCGGAAGTGGCCAACTAAAGAAGTGAACCAAACCCATGCATGCGACACATCAAACAACGGCTTTTTCGATAACCTGATGAACGGTAAGCAGGAGAATAGTTTCAGACGATATCTGAACCGGTTGTGTTCCGGAACCGGTTCCAGGTGTCCCGCCGGAAGTGGCCAATTAAAAAAGTGAACCAAACCCATGCATGCGACACATCAAATAGCGGCTGTATCGATAACCAGATGAACGGTAAGCAGGAAAATAGTTTCAGACCATATCTGAACCGGTTGTGTTCCGGAACCGGTTCCAGGTGTCCCGCAGGAAGTTGCCAATTAAAAGAAAACAAACCCAGGCATGCGACACATCGAATTGCGGCTTTTGCGATAACCTGATGAACGGTAAGCAGGAAAGTAGTTTCAGACTATATTTGAACCGGTAGTGTTTCAGAACCGGCTCCAGGTATCCCGCAGGAAGCGGCCATCTAAAAAAGTGAACCAAACCCATGCATGCGACACATCAAAGAGCGGCTTTTTCGATAACCAAATGAACGGTAAGCAGTAAAATAGTTTCAGCCCATATCTGAACCGGTTGTGTTCCGGAACCGGTTCCAGGTTTCCCGCCGGAAGTGGTCAATTAAAAAAGTGAACCAAATCCAGGCATGCGACACATCAAAGAGCGGCTTTTTCGATAACCGGATAAACGGTAAGCAAGAAAATAGTTTCAGACCATATCTGAACCGGTTGTGTTCCGGAACCGGTTCCAGGTGTCCCGCTGGAAGTTGCCAATTAAAAGAAAACAAACCCAGGCATGCGACGCATCGAATTGCGGCTTTTGCGATAACCTGATGAACGGTAAGCAGGAAAGTAGTTTCAGACGATGCTGGGTCATTAGGCCGAAGGTCATTAGGCCGAAGGCCATTAGGCCGAAGGTCATTAGGCCGAATGGTCATTAGGCCGAATGGTCATTAGGCCGAATGGTCATTAGGCCGAATGGTCATTAGGCCGAATGGTCATCAGGACGAATTGAAAGTTAGCCGTTGTTTTTACCTTTTCCAACAATTTTTGACAAAAACTAGTTTAACAATGGAACTAGAAAGAATAGCCTATGTTTAAAAGAAGGAAAAATTTATGAATTGAATATCAGCAGTTTCAGCGCCAAAAACTATTTCAGCAATGATACTAGAAAGAACAGCCTATATTTAAAAGAAGGAAAAATTCATGGGTAAAATATCAGTAGATTCAGCATCAATAAAGTATCTTCGTGCCTGTCACACGATACACACATGCAAAATGGTCATTTGCAGAGGAAGCTCTCAGTTAATAAGCTGAGAAGCAGGCTTTGTCTCAGTGGGGACGTAACGGCAAGAAGAAGACCCAATGACCATTCGGCCTGATGACCATTCGGCCTAATGACCATTCGGCCTAATGACCATTCGGCCTAATGACCATTCGGCCTAATGACCTTCGGCCGAATGGCCTTCGGCCTAATGACCTTCGGCTGAATGGCCTGACACCGTTTCAGACTATATTTGAACCGGTAGTGTTTCAGAACCAGCTCCAGGTATCCCGCCGGAAGCGGCCAACTAAAAAAGTGAACCAAACCCATGCATGCGACACATCAAAGAGCGGCTTTTTCGATAACCAAATGAACGGTAAGCAGTAAAAAAGTTTCAGACTATATCTGAACCGGTTGTGTTCCGGAACCGGTTTCAGGTGTCCCGCTGGAAGTGGCCAATTGAAAAAGTTAACCGAACCCAGACATGCGACACACCAAATAGCGGCTTTATCGATAATCAGATTAACGGTAAGCAGGAAAATAGTTTCAGACCATATCTGAATCGCTCATATAGTAAACTGACGAAGTTGAAGTGGTGAATCCTGCTGAATGCGTCTGATGATGTCCGAAGAATAGTAGGTCGAAACGCTTAACGCTAAACAAGCTGTTTATCACCGATAATCACCAATCAATCCTCTAATTAACATATCTGAACCGGTTGTGTTCCGGAACCGTTTCCAGATGTCTCGCCGGAAGTGGCCAGTTTAAAAAAGTGAACCAAACCCATGCATGCGAAATATCAAATCATCAAATATGTTCGATAACCAGATAAACGGGCAGCAGGAAAACAGTCTTTGACCCAAGCTCTGCCCACACCTAAGATTACCGGCAGTGTTGCAGAATCAGGATTAGATGCATCGCTGAAATTACAACAAAACAAAATCGATGCAAGCGATACATATGCGTGAAAGAACAAAATCTTGATAAAAATTTAAGCGATCATGTCAAATCCCACCATTTTCCTGAGGCGTATTTATGCAGTAGGTTGAATCAACGTTGTATGGGAAAATTTTAATTTTATAGCACTTCCCGAGCAGAGGGGAATATCAAATTAATAACTACGAAATCACAAAACCTGTTTTTATATCTTGTTTTGTTATTATTGAATTATCAAGGCATTACGTTTCCATAACATGTTTTGTTGGACAATCTTATTTTGTTATGACCAAGCAATTGGTATGCAGCCCTTAAATAACATTTCAATATTACATTCTGTTGTGGAACAAGTTTGGTTATTATTGTATTATTGAGAGTGCACAAATACTTTATGGTATTGCTATCTAAAGTAAAACAAATTTTGAAACAAAACCTACGTCATTCTACAACGTTATTTACAGCATTTGAGGGAAAGCAACTGCATATTCACTCATCAATTTGTCTTCCTCTTCCATTTATCATTACATCCAAACTGAGACAAAGTGCATGCCCCATATCACTAGCTAGTATTCCGTGGGAAAAAGTTTGCATAATGCACCAGAAAAACTGTTTAACGATTTTTTGAAAAGTGCGCAAAGTTAGGCCCTAGGTGCGCAAAGTATGGTACGCTTACGGTATCACATTTGATAAGAGGTGTGGTATATTACGTGACATGGAGGTGCTGTAATGTGTACAAAACAAAGTCCCTGCTGGGCGGCGCGAGGTTTTGCTAAATTTTTGAAATTGACTGAGTTGTAGCTGAAAAGTACCCAAAATACCAGCCACTGCCCAAGTGGCGCAGTACCTTGCATACATCTAAACGAGAACATAGCAGACGATATTGAAGGTTTTTAAGGTTTTCAAAGGGGCGTTCCAGATTCCGCCTTTGACATGTGAATTTCAATGATAAAAATGTCAAACTTATGGAGTAAACTTGTTTGAACGAAGCTAATACAGACAGCTGAATCCAAAATTGTAAATGGTTTTGAATGGGATTTTTCAGAAATATTTTGTATTTCACATGTTTTCCCTGTCGTTCCAGAGGATGAAGTCGGATCTACCTATTTGAAAGATAGGTACATGAATAGTTGAAAATACACCTATTAGGGAAGAGAGAAACTGAAGTTCGCATTCTCACATGTTGGTCTAAATATATAGAATTCTCAGCCATCACGAAGTCATATATGATGTAGAATAGGATGCTAAAGTGGAAGCCATACCCGACTAGATGAACATAACAAGAATATATCATAATTATATCTTAATGTGATATAACTAACAAATTATGTTATAATTTTGTTATGACATGGACTGTTTCAAACTTTTTCAAACTAAATTATAACAAAATATATTATAATCTTTTGTAACTAGTTTTGTTACAAATAAATCAGAACAAACTCTGTTATAACTTTGTTATTTTTGCAACTGAACAAAATAATCAGTTGCAAAAATAACATAATTATATCAGATGAAACTGCTTATGACCCTGGGAGCTACTGCTGCCCCTGAAGGGGGACCGCCTAAACCCCAACCAGCTGGTCTCAGCCGCGGCCGCTTCCGGGGTGGGCACTCAAGGCCTCTTTTGCTCCCAGGTCCCAGGGCGTTAGACGAAGGGAGAGCTTTCGGATGATGGGTAAAGGGGGGTAAACTACTTACATTTGCAATTCCATCCTTTATTCGGGCTTTTCATGGTGGGGCGCGGCGGTTGTTGACGGGGAGCGTGATGGAAAGCGGCGGTAGCCGCCACGAAGGAAAACGGTGATGGCCCCGAGGAAAGTAAGCGTCGAGAAGGGCGGCGTAGCCGCCACGAGGTATTTAGTGGGCCGCCACGAGGATTGTAGTGGGCCGCCACGATGAACAGCGCAGAGCGGCAGTAGTCGTGGTAACGGCGGCGGTGGCCGCGACGAAGAGCGGCGGTTGCCGTAGAAGACGAAGAGCGGCGGTAGCAGTAGAGAACGGCGGCTGTGGTCATGACAAAATCGGCTTTGGTCAACTAGGCGACGAGGGTTGGCGGTGGCCATGGAGAAAAGCGGCGGGCCGCAGCAACGTTTGATGTTTAGCGAACTGTTAATACGGCACTAACTCGTCCGGCATTAGTCCGGCAGGACTACACTCGCGAGGATACCGGCTCCCTTGATACCGAACACCAGCGCCGGGTCTTTTCCACGCGGTCTTCGCCCGATCCCGTCGACGTCCGTATCGCGCGATGGCTCGTACTCTACTCCTCGCTCGGTTGCCTCGATCGTCGTTTTATTTGCCCCACACTTTCGTCTTTTTTTCGGTTTCCATCGTCTTCGTACTTCCGATCCACCATCGCTGTCGACTTCATTACCGAGCAGAGGATGCTCGTCAGTACCAACCGCACACCACTGGTGCTGCCCATCGGAACGTTCAAATTGAACGTTATCGCGAAAAAACATTTATCCTCCTTCCCCAAACCATTAGCCAAGCAAAATGTTACCGTTTCGTACGGTAACACAGAATATGAAATAATTTCAATTTTTAGCTATATTACAAAAAATGAGAAATTTGATTAGGTATTCGTTTTTTTCATTGCTTGTAGAGCAAAAGGTCGATGGATAGCAGGTAAAAGATCAGAAAATGCTTATAAAGAAACAGCTTTATTCTATGTAATTGAAAAATTAAAAAAAAACATTCAATTGCTGTTGAGGTACTGCAGTTTTGCTTGTTTTTCATTGCGTAGAATGCCGGAAGCGTATCCGGCTACCCTCAAAACTGAAAAGTACTCATATTTTTTTAACTTTGAACCGATTTAAGTGAACTTCGACTCATTTGAATAAGAAATCTTTTTTTTTATTGATTGGTTATGCGAATAGAACGATTGGGTTACGCGGTATTCCCAAAAGTCCAAATTTTCTGGAACATATCCTTATGCTATTGAGGGGCCCAGATGCAAAGAGGTGTAAGTGACCGTTTTGTCGAGTTTGAGCTGAACATATCAAAAAATCTTCAGATTTCAAGATCACAGGAACTTTATAAAGATTATTTTTATGAAGATTAGAAAAATTACAGTAAATCAGAGAAAATTGGGTTGATATTGAAACTCCATACATTTTGAATGGGATGAAAAACTGGTGAAAAACTTCAAAGCTCATTTACTCGAAAGTGGGTTTTTGTAACTTACACTCCTTTGCTTCTAAGCTCCTCTATTCTAATATCGGCGTTGTTGGAGTTAGCGTATTGAAAAGATATGGTCTCTCGTGAAACATGCTTCGTAATTACACTGTTGAAAACGCTTTGACATCCACGTGCAGCACAACAGAACATGTGCTCGATGAACAAATTGAGATTTCAATTATGAAAATGCTACGGTCAACCTTGGCTTGGTCAGCCAAAGCAAAATCGAGAAATTGACATTTATGCTTCGTAATGATTACTTTGAAGTCAATACTTTGGGCCTGGGCTGGGCAGATATGCTATTGGTGATTTGATGGTGCATGAAGAAGAAGAAGAACGATGGTGTTTTGAAAAATCCTATCCCTACTACACAGGAGAAAATTTTAAAATGCCTCTATAAAATCTAAAACAAAATCTAATTAAAAACGGTTTGATGTACGGTGTAAGACTTTGGACGGACTACATATTGAACGTATAAATTTAAATTTAACATTTTTTTTCTTGGTAAGGTACTTAATTTGTACCAATCACCAATTGGGTTTTTAAATCTATATATATAAAAATGAGTTTGAAGCCCCTTTGAGGCAACAAAACTCAAGAACGAATGAACCGATCAGCTTGACTCTTGCACGGTTCGGTTCGTATTCGTGTTGGCTGTGTTTATATGCACAAAAAGTTACGAAAATCAACTAGAAAAATAAGAAAATTGATAAAGTAATGATTTTCGTGAGCTGGGAAGGAAATCAACACGATTGAAATGAAACCAATCTAGAGTGCGGTGACGTTATGACCTCAACAATTGTCAAACCACCACAGCTTGGCAAGACAAAGTTTGCCGGGACAGCTAGTTAAGAATAATATATTGATTTTTTGATTTTATTCGAAAGAGCACCTTTTTTTAAGCCAGTATGATTTTTTTCAGATTTTTTAAACTAAACCCCGTAACGTGGGTAGATCACCTTAGAATGGTGCGTTGGGGTGTAAGATCTACCAAATCAAATTTTGATCTTGATATTTACCGTATTTTTAAATATTCCAAGATCAAAGTTTGATGCTCTTTTCCTTGTGTTTTGTAGTATTTGTGTTTCAATGTACTACTAATTAACATTTTATTTCAGCAGGATTCAGGTAAATGTATCGTACGATATAAATAATATTTGAAAAATATGTAACTGTGGCGAGCGTATCACTAATATGTAACTTATTTGACGTATGATGTTAATATTATTTTATATTTCAGATTATCAACCGAAGAATCTAGTAATTCAACCAAATGCCAACAAGATGACGAGGAAACCAGGATGAATTGGGCAGACAACTGATTCGAAGCAGTCTAACAATGGTGTGCCTGAACGTTAACCAAGCGTATCCTTTGGAGTTTACCCTTCCACTAACAACACCCAAATTCCCGTGACACCTAGGCCTGAGAGATCGTAGAGTTGTCTACATTTTTCATAAGTGTCCAAAACTAACCATCCTTTCCCATTCCTCAGCAGTCGCAAGGACGTGGCCAGGACAGTGCTCGACCATTGGAGGATTGCGTCAGTCTTGTCTAAGAGTCAGAGGTTAGTCCCAAATCTTTGTGCTTTGGTTCGGACGGGAAGGAGGCAACCCTCATAACAGCGGTCTAGGACTGTACCACCTACGAATTTGTGCGACTCGCTTAATGCTAATGCTAATGCTAATTTTTTAAACTTTATTTCGATACCTAAATTCAATTACAAAAAGATTTTTTGAAATCACCTTTTGACAGCTGGGCAACTGCTTGACAGCTCCGCCCAGTACGAAATGCGACGAGGGGTGATTCGACAAATCGCTGCCATACAAACTTTAAATCGATCTTTAAATAGGTTCCCGGGCACCAAAGTTCATGAAAATTTGGATTTCGGCTCAGTTTGGCATGTAGATTGTGAATATGGAATTATCTCAACACCACCAAAGAAGCCAATTGCAGCTGGTTTATGGAAAATTCCACGTGTATGGCAATTCGGGTTTTTTCTTAACTCACGATGACCAGATCGGTTCAGTCGGATTTGTTTTTGATGGAAAAAATAAATCTGGATCAAATGAGATCAATATTGTCAAAATCGGAGAAAATTTATCGCAGATATAACCATTACATAGTTTACCTGCTTTATTTTATTGTCTGCTGTTCCATTATGAAGTAAAAAATAAAGGCATTGCAACTTCTAGAAATTTCATCAGACTCTTCCGTATTTTTTATTTTATTCATTGCTATAATTTGAGTTTTGGGTAAATGTAGCATCATAGCTATTGATATGTTTATCTTTGTATTAATTTCCTTCTTTCGATATCCCAGTCCCGTTACGGTGCCAAATTCCTATCACTTTTCTACGATTCCCAATTCATATAGGTTAAGTAAAATTTTAGCTTCAAAAAGTGATACATCTGCAAATGAGTTTTTTTTTTATCTCAAAATTGAGTAAACTTAGTTGAATTTATATGTCATTTTAACAGTACTGCTATTCTAACCTCTAATTATAACGTCAAAAAGTACCGAACAGACTATGTATTACGAAGTAATGAATGTTAGTGAGAGTGGAGATAGCAAATATGGTACCTACTAAATAATTCTAATCAATAAAAATGTCAACTATACAGACAATTCTACTCAATTGATGATTGCATTTGTCTATTATAACTTTTTTCTTTAGATCTATTATTATTCGATCATATATTGTTTGACATTATGTCATAAATATCTTTTTTCATTACTAAAAATAATCTAAAACAGAATAAAACTATACAGCATCTGCAGAAGTAATCATATCGGCATATGATATAATTACCTTTTACCTTCGCTCACGTAGGTACGTGTATAATCCCGAGCAGAAAAGAATAACAACAGCATAACAAAATGCGTTATTTTGGAAAAATAACTACATAATGGAATTTGTGATTTTTATGTTTTTAACATAACATATTGAGTTATAAACTTGTCTGTCATAAGCGGCAAAATAACAACTCACATAACAAAAATTTCTTCCTGGAAAATCAGTTCAATAACATGTTTTGTTAGTGTCAATAACAACTTAATAACAGTGAATTTCGGAAATGTTTCAATAACAAATTTTGATATTAAAGAGTTATTGATAACATTCCGAAAGCAAAATTAGTTTTGATATCAAACGATCGCATATGCTGTTGAATAGGATGCGAAAGTGGAGGCGATATGCGTACACTTTACCCGTGGTTAAATGAAAGTATTTACGCATAGGGCCTCCATTTTAGCATCTAACCTACATCATATTTGACTTCGTGTTGGCTGAGAATGCTATACATATTTATTTCTGAAAAATCCTTTTCAAAACCAACTATAATTTTGGATTCAGTTGTCTGTATTAGATTTGTTTGAACAAGTTTACTCAATAAGTTTGACATTTTTATCATTGAAATTCTCATGTCAAAGACGGAATCTGGAACGTCCCTTTCAAACCCCTTCAATATCGTTTGCTATGTTCTCGTTTTGATGTATGTAGGGTACTTTTAAGTTACAACTCAGTCAATTCCAAACCACTCGTCGCCCAGCAGGGACTTGGTTTTGTACACATTACAGCACCTCCATGTCACGTAATACACCACACCTCTTATCAAAAGTGTTACCGTAAGCGTAACATACTTTGCGCACTTAAGTAGGGCCTAACTTTGCACACTTTTCAAAAAATCGTCAACAATTTTGCTGTTGCATAATTCAAACTTTTTCTCACAAAATAGGGGAAGGTGGGGTAATATGCACCCTAGGGCAGTTCAGATTTCAAACATGTTGGAAACTCAAAGCTCCTATATGTTTATTACAATCCTTGGTGCAAAACTAGAGTCCTGCCAAATTTTCAGCCATTTCGGTGGTGAATTAATGGTGGCCCAAGAGCAAAATAGGTTTGTATGGGAATTAGAGATGGGTAACTCACTCGCGAATCGATTCAAAGAATCGATTCGCGAAACCGAGTGAGTGAGCCATGATTCTTTTCAAAAGAGTTACGATTCGCTGACGTTCATAACGATTGCGAAAATAGTGAGTATAACCGCGCACCTGATGATGATTCGACGCAGAACATCGCAATCTTTGATGAATAATTTTGTTTTCATGCTTAATTATATGGCCGGCTTGCACCAGTGATTCGATTCTTCGGTGGAATTATCGAAAACCTGCGAATCCTGAAATACGTTATGCTCAGGCGTGAAGATCGTTATCATCTGTTTCTCGAAAACTGGGTTGATTTATGCGAAAAGGAGTCGGCTCACATCAAAAATTTACATTTTTCTTCAAATCCCTGAAATCAGTTACTGAATCGATCAAAAGAGTCGACTCTTTTTTGGGAGTGAATAGGATGCGATTCACTCTCAAAATTGAATCAGTTTTCCCATCTCTAATGGGAATTACTATGGAGAATTTTCAAAAAAAGTTCTCCACGTTGTAGAGCATCCACACAAGGATAAAGTCATAGGGTCAAAGCCAAATTGAATTCTTCAGATCTCAATGATGAATGTTGCCAAAGACCGGAACTTATTTCGACAATCGGCAAAAAAGATATTAAACAAATTCTCACTCGCATGCGCATCTTCTTACATGATGTCCTGCAAGGTGTGCAAGAAGCTAACACGCATACTATGATTGCGTGTCAAGCGTGTCGGTCGAGCTGTCGTCTTCTGTTCAAGCATGCATGGATGAATATTGATTAATAACTTTTGACTCGTGAGTCGAAATGAGTTGCGGTCTTCGGCAACATTCATCATTGAGATCTAAAGAATTCAATTTGGCTTTGACCCTATGACTTTATCCTTGTGTGGATGCTCTACAACGTGGAGAACTTATTTTTGAAAATTCTCCATAGTAATTCCCATACAAACCTATTTTGCTCTTGGGCCACCATTAATTCACCACCGAAATGGCTGAAAATTTGACAGGATTCTAGTTTTGCACCAAGGATTGTAATGAACATATGGGAGCTTTGAGTTTTTAACATTTTTGAAGTTTGAACTGCCCTAATGCACCCCCTAAGCAAACGTGGCGCTATAGCTAAGATTAAGATGATTTTATGGGTGTCTTGCGTTTTGAAAGTTAGTTTACCTATTTGACTAAGAGATGCCAACTTTTGGTCCGCGTGATATTGTATTTTTACGAATAATCAGACTTTGGCGACGAAATTGAACTCGCTCTAATATGGTACTAACCTAACAATTCATTTTCACCTTCTTTCCCCGATTCAGGCGAAACCAGCTGATTTTGTTATGAAAACATAAACAGCTGGTAGCCGAGAACAATAAGGATGAACGTAAACATCGGTGAACCAGCTGGCTTTGTTGTGTAAACATGACCAGCTGGTGGACCGAGACCAAGACCATTGAGACCAAGACATTGAGACGGCCGGCGAAAACTGTCACATTATCGGGCGAGTTGCAAAAACCCTGCGACTGAGATTGACAGCGAAATCGAAAGCGAAATATGAGTACGACGAAATTTATCGCATCAAAGTCTAAGTCGAAAAAAAAATCGCAATATCAATTCTACCGAATCAAATTAACAATTTAAAAAAGTGTTACGTTTTGGGTGCTGAAAAACTGTTGGGGGCAAAACGCACCTTGAGGTGGGGCAATACGACCTCTGGCATTTTCCGCTTTGAATTCTTAAGAAATACCAGGCGGCTCCATCTTACTGTTTACGGAAGCAAATGGAAGGAGTAGGAGGTGGATGGTAGTTAATAGGTTGATTCCATATAATCAGCGCGCAATTGCTTAAATTGTGTGCGCTTCAAATTAGACAATCTTTCCAAATGTGGAAAATCATCGTTTTCCACGCTTTTCATTCGAATATTCTTTGCATTCTTGGGCTTGTCCGGGTCAGTTTAACATCTAGTTTGCTTGCATCGAATGGAACTTCTCATATATAATGAAAAAGCGTGAGCGCGTTTTGCCCCGGGGGTGCGTATTACCCCAGGTTACCCTACTATCACTAGCTAGTATTCCGTGGGAAAAAGTTTGCTTGCACTCTGTATCAGTTAGGATGTAATAAAAAATGGAAGAGGAAGACAAATTGATGAGAGAATATGCAGTTGTTCCCCTCACTCACGAAATGCTGTAAATAGCGTTGTAGAATGACGTAGGTTTTATTTCAAAACTTGTTTTGGTTTTGATAGCAATAGCATAAAGTATTTGTACACTCTCAATAATACAATCTATATATATAAAAATGAGTTTTAAGTCCCTTTGAGGCAACAAAACTCATGAACGGATGAACCGATCAGCATGGCTCTTGCGTGGTTCGATTCCTATGCATGGTGGCTGTGTTTATAAGTAAAGAAAGTTACGAAAATCAACTAAAAAAGTCAGAAAATTGATGAAGTACTGATTATCAATGAACTGGGAAGACAATCAACACGATCGAAATGATTCCAATCTAGAGTGCGGTGCAACAATGATCTCAACAGTTGTCAAACCGCCACATATTGGCAAGACAAAGTTTGCCGGGACAGCTAGTAATAACTAAACTTGTTCCACAACAAATTGTAATATTGAAATGTTATTTAATTGCTGTATACCAATAGCTTGGTCATAACAAAATAAGATTGTCCAACAAAACGTGTTATGGAAACGTAATACCTTGATAATTCAATAATAACACAACAAGATATAAAAACAGGAAAGAAAGATCTTTACGACTGTAGCTCTCAGCAATTTTAGGGGTTTTCGGCCTTTTCAGTCGGTAAAATCAGCGAAAACTAATTTACCTCTACATCCGACGGTTTCGGTTGCTTTATTCAACCTCTAGTCCTTGAAAAAGGTTGAATAAAGCAACCGAAACCGTCGGATGTAGAGGTAAATTAGTTTTCGCTGATTTTACCGACTGAAAAGGCCGAAAACCCCTAAAATTATAAAAACAGGTTTTGTGATCTCGTAGTTATTAATTTGATATTCCCCACTGCTCGGGATCGCCGTTCTCAAAACGCGAACAAAACAAAAAATAAAAAAAATCATCTCCGTCTGGAAAGAATCTTTGTCGCCGCCAAAATGCACCCCTTGACGAAGCTCAATCATAAATAGTCGACTAGCAACTTTTTCGTCGTTCTCTTTGTTCCGAAACAGCCGACGACGGGCCATGCGAACGCCACCACTGTTATTAGTGCTACAGTGCACCTGTCTGCGCACCGCGATAGCGCTGTTGGTAAGAGAGAGAGGTTCATTGTTTGATCTTGCATTCAAATCTCTGTCTATTTTTGTCCTGCGACTGGCAAACATGAAATGGGGGAATGGGGAAACTGGCAATACGTAGAACCAGTAAAGCTTCTATCGTCCCTCACTGCAAGTGCTGTGATAGCCTATATGGTAAAGGCGACTGAAAATTTACGATAGCAGGATTGGAGGTTCAAATCCCGTCCATGTTTGTAAGTTTTATAATGAATTCGAAATTTTTTTTATGTGACCTATTATTTTCTAAAAATAGAATAACACACTTAAAATAATTACCCAAAAATGAGTAAAAAAAAGTTAGTTTTTACCCTTATTTTGCTTTCGGAATGTTATCAATAACTCTTTAATATCAAAATTTGTTATTGAAATATTTCTCAAATTCACTGTTATTAAGTTGTTATTGCCACTAACAAAACATGTTATTAAATTGATTTTTCAGGAACAAATTTTTGTTATGTGACTTGTTATTTTGCCGCTTATGACAGACAAGTTTATAACTCAATATGTTATGTTAATAACATGAAAATAACTAATTCCATTATGCAGTTATTTTGCCAAAATAACGCATTTTGTTATGCTGTTGTTATTCTCTTCTGCTCGGGTTAAATTACTGCGCACAATTTTGATGCAACTGGTTGAGCCATCGCGCTCTGTAACACGGTTGAAATTTGAATGGATTTTATTATGGGAAATTTTACTTTCTTGCACTTTTTTGTCAAATTTTACATCAATCTTATACTGCCGTTCCACGCCCAATTGTCCCATGTTATATGGGAATCCCATATAACATGGGATAATCATGCGTAGAACGGCAGCATAACCAATGATAATAAAATAAAGGCTAAACTGTGCAGAAAAAAAAGCTGAAATGTCTTGATAATGTTCGGCATCCAGTTCTAGTAAAGGTGGTCAAGCAGTCAACTGAGAGGTTTAATACTTTTCAGCTCTGCTTATACGTTTAAAATAATACATAACATAGGAATATGAGCCATCAATAAGTTTCCAAATTCGATTATGGCTTTGATATGGTTCTTGCTTTTCTGAACAAGGCTGACACAAATTTCGATTTTCTCTTAAGCCAAGAGGGGTCCCCCCTTGGAAATTTTGGATCGGAATTCAACATTTTGAGGAAGGGCACAAATGAATAAACCAATTAATTTTTAAATTTTAAGCAAAATTTCTTACCAAACCCGACGAGTTAAGCGGTTTTGCCTCATTGTTTGAGTATTTTTTTCATTCAATACATTTATTATTTATCAACTCCATCCCCTCATTGACGAACGAGCACTGTGACAAAAGAAGAAAATGATATTTGTCCCGTTCTAGAGTATTTTCAGGATTCAGGAACACTTCGGCTTATGGCGCACACTGGGGCAGAACGCTGTTATGGACAGACAAAACCTCTGGTGCTCTGGATATCCATCCTAGAGGTTTGGTGTCTTCAGAGAAGTGTCTTGTAAATGTTTTTACTAAAATATGGTTACTCAATATTTGATCTAGATAAGTAGCAACTGATCTAGATCAGTTTTAGCTTTCCGTAAAAGCGTCCTAGAAGAAAACTTTCTTCTGCAAAGTTGTTCATTCTGCAATTTTTGACATTTCTTCTGAAGACACTTATACTCTATAATGTACACAAAAGGCACAGTGGGTCACTTTACTAAAAACAGTTGAAAAAATCGACTTTGATCAATATTTCCGAGTAAACAAAATTTAAAAAAATGGTGAACGTCAGATTAGCAAAAATCTATAAGAGAAAGACGATTCCATAACAAAAACCTACATAATCACGGAAATCAGAGGTTTTTCTTATTAAAGTAATAAAAAAACGGTGATTTACAATTTATTTGATAACTCATGAAGCAGCAGGTGGCGGCTGCTAATTTTTTTACCAAAACATGTCAATACTACTAGCATCGACACTGTTAGGAGAGAAAAGTGGGGTAACTCGAAGTTTTTGCTATACACTAGTATGAAAAAATCACGCAAATAAGTGAAAATTGGCAATGGAGATCAATATTTTGAACATCAATCATTATGTAAAACAATTTTACGATTATTTTTAAATGTAACATGCCTGAATAATTACTGTGATGAAGCATATAAATAATAAAAAAAAGTTTGGTGTTGCTTTGGCCAATATATTTCATGTGAATGTATATCCAGATTTGTTTGAACGCTGTTGTGGACGAACAAATCCTTTAATGCTCTGGATATGCCTCCTTGAGGTTAGGTGTCTTTAGAGAAGTGTCTTTTAGGAGTTTTTACTAAAATATGGTTAAGCAAAATTTGATCAAGATAAGTAGCAACTGGTCTAGATCAGTTTAAGCTTTTCATAGAAGCGTTCTAGAAGAATACTTTCTTCTGCAAAGTTGTTCATTCTGCAATTTTTAACATTTCTTCCGAAGACACTTATACTCTATAATGTACGCAAAAGGCACAGTGGGCCACTTCACTAAAAAAGTTGAAAAAATCGACTTTGATCAATATTTCCTCGTAAACAAAATAGGATTAGCGAAAAATAAAAGAGAAAGATTATTTTACAGGCATGTTACATTAGAAAATACTCGGAAAATTGTTTAACATAATTATTGGTGTTCAAAATATTGATCTTAATTGCCAATTTTCACTTATTTTCGTGATTTTTTCATACTAGTGTTCAACAAAAACAACGAATTACCCCACTTTTCTTTCCTAACAGTGTCGATGCTAGTGGTATTGACATGTTTTGGTCAAAAAATTAGCAGCCGCCACCTGCTGCTTCATGAGTTATCAAATAAATTGTAAATCACCGTTTTTTTATTACTTTAATAAGAAAAACCTTTAATTTCCGTGATTATGTAGGTTTTTGTTATGGAATCGTCTTTCTCTTATAGATTTTTGCTAATCTGACGTTCAACATTTTTTTCTAATTTTGTTTACTTGGAAATATTGATCAAAGTCGATTTTTCAACTGTTTTTAGTAAAGTGACTCACTGTGCCTTTTGTGTACATTATAGAGTATAAGTGTCTTCAGAAGAAATGTCAAAAATTGCAGAATGAACAACTTTGCAGAAGAAAGTTTTCTTATAGGACGCTTCTACGAAAAGCTAAAACTGATCTAGATCAGTTGCTACTAATCTAGATCAAATATTGAGTAACCATATTTTAGTAAAAACATTTACAAGACACTTCTCTGAAGACACCAAACCTCTAGGATGGATATCCAGAGCACCAGACGTTTTGTCTGTCCATAACAGCGTTCTGCCCCAGTGTGTGGCGACGGAAATATCTTAGAGTACATATTCGACGAGAAAGGCGCTATCACCACTAGGTGGATTAATCTGGGTTTTTTGGTTATTGTATTGCGGAATTCCGGAGGGTCTCAGGGACGTTACAGGAGATTTTGATAGAGCCTCAATCCAATTCCATTTACGGATGAACTATTCAGTTCGTTTGGATCTTGCTGGGGACTGCGACAAGGTGAGAGATTCTCATGCTTAGTCTTCAATGTCGCTCTGGAAGGTATAATGCGACGTGTCGGGCCCAACAGCAGGGGTACGATTTTCACGAAATCCGGTCAATTTGTGTGCTTTGCGGAGACTGAGTTACGATCTTCAAGCAAGTTTAAATAAATTGTATTGACTTGCATACCAAGGCTGAATGTAAAGCCTTTCGGTACACCTACCATCTACCAGTAAACATCGCATCTCACACCGCATTTGATGGAAAAAGTTCAATCTCGCAGTGATAAGTGTCACCATCTGTGCCGCGCCACCACAACAGCATCACTTCGCGTGGTGGCATGGCAGCTTTGTTACGGGTTGTGGTGGCGGGCATCCACGTTGTCACCTGTTCCAGACATGTTTTTCCACGAAAAACTTTGCTCGTTTAGCACTGGAACACAATAGTATCCCGCGGATGATGCCAAGGGGAGGGTCGAGTGGAGAAGAGATAGTGTCGTCGACGTCGCCAAGACCCTGGCTCCGGTGGAATAAGAAACCTCCGGGGTTGACGGTAATAAAGTAGACAGCAGCTTGCTTGCAGCATTGAGTTGGGCCAATTCCAGCAGCAAGCCCTCGCAGCGAGGTGGGTTGGGTAGGGCATGTTTTGGTTGTCACCGAGACTGATGGGTAGTGGGTTGTGTTGTGACTGTGAGACGCCACGTCGCACAGTAGAACAACACAGCTCGTGCGCGGTGAAGAATGAGCGTTGTCGCTTCGGTTGACACCTTTTCGCGGTGATGTCCTGCCCTTCTTCTGCTATCTGTAGGAGTTGGGGTTGGGGGAGGGTCGGTTTAAGATACCATAGTGACATTTCACCATAATGGAGAAAGTTTTAGCTTTTGGGATAGATACCTCAACCTCAGAGAGTGTCTGTCTACTTGTAGGAGCTCTGCAAAATGATGTTCTTCTATGTAAATCTACCTACTTTTTCTCGGTGTTTTAGTGGGTACGATAGAATGTTGCTGGTCCAATAGATGTTACGTTGTGTGTCGCATACCACGGGTGTGAGGCGCTGTCCATAAACTACGTAGACTCAATTTTGGCTATCTCAGACCCCCCCCTCCCCCCTCGTAGACTTTCGTCCATACAAAATTTTCGAAATTTGTTAGGACAGTAGACTTTGACCAGACCCCCACGTCCCCCCCTGACATGATTAAACCGAAATGTTGAGGTTTCCAAAAAGTGCATCAATTGTGACAACGTATACATCTCTTCTAGTTACTTCACAGACGAGTGAAGTGGCGATTGCAATGTTGGCAAGCACACATGCTCGAGGTAGGTATGACAGTCGACTTTGTCATTTTATGTTTACTGAAACTAGTAAACATTGGGTTTATTATGTTGCCTTGATTGAAATTACGCTTACGTTGATTAAGATTTAATAGAGACAGAGGGCAAAACAGCAACAAGAACCAAATGTTGTGTAAAATTCAAAAAAGTACTCTTATATGCAGGTGACATGCTACGCGGCGTTAAACATCCTCACACAGACAATTCTTGCTGACCTTGCGATGGCACATATCAAATTGTATCTCGCTCGAATAACACGAAAAAAGAATACCACCCCGGAAACGGTTGCCGAGTGCTATAAAAAATGCGACGACTGCTGTTGCGACGTTCGGACGAGGCTGTACCCCTTTTTATGGCGGCTCAGGTGCGGGCGGCCTTCTTCCGCATAGAATATGCCCAACTTCTTTTTTTTTTAGCATAACCGTGCATCTAGGGAGAGGAAAAAAGGTCCAGACATTACAATAACAATAATGATTACGGTGATAAGCTGCCGGGAGGCGACCGACGACGACGACATCGGAGCCATTGTATGCTGGCGGGGACGTCATGGTTGACAAAATTGACGGTTGAGGTTTTGGTCTGGTGGTTGATGGCGCGTGAAAAAGAAAAGGGTCATTTCTTGTTCGGTTAGGTTAAGGGCGTTAACTTCAAGTGGGGATTGAGGCTAATCGTTGGGATCTTTTGTTGACATTCTGCGGACGGCTTTACGGAATATTCAGCAGTTATTTTGCTGCCCTAATAAAATTTTGCTACATTTTTATAGGTGTTGATTATACTTTTCCATGTTGAGTCAACTGTAAGTAGTAATTGCAAATGACCTAGATTATTACAAAGGAATAAGAAAAAGTCATTTCAAACGAACCAGTACAAGAAGAAAATTCATGGCTCACGATTTGTTAGTTTTTACATCAATAACTTACAACAGAATATCTTATAAGAAAGACACATGAAAAAATGAGAATTAAGTAATAAGCAGCTACAGATATGCAAATCAGTATAAATTTTAATAAATAGGGTATGTGTACCATACCTCAGCCTAATATACCAGCCGCCTATGACAATTTCGATCATAACTCGTGAATTATATTAATAGAACTAGAAATGATATTTTGAAAATTCTATGCAGTGAAACGCAATGTTGGTCTACGGTAATAAAGTTGGCCTACTAGTGAATACAACGCTGGCCTATTGCTTTTTAAGCGCTAGTATAACTCATTCTCTCATTTTCCCTGTTTGATCACTAATCTTACTTTCAAATTACATTTTCGGAGCCAAACATTCATGAAATTATGAATAAAACACTTAAACTATAGTTCTTTCTTAATTTAGTAACGAAAAGAACGCAACCAAATTATTGTTCGAAAAGTCGGTACAAGATCAAATTATTGTGTTATCTTTTTACAGTCATCCCAATACCCTATTTTATCCCTTATCATATGATTGTCTATACTATAAAGAAATTCTATGGTTTGTCGTTCTGAATTTCATTCACGCCAAAACAGTGCACAAAGCGACATGGATTTCCCGTGATGGTTTCCCGACCGTTATTACGCCCATCTCCTTAGGAGGAGAAATACAGGTACCGGTTCAACACACCTCGACTGGAGGAGCTTCCTAGATCCGTACAGTGGACATTCCGGATGGTGGTAGCGTAGAAAATCAATGGATCGCACCCAGAAGAGTGAGCGAAAACAAGAGAAGCCAAAGCCGGAGCCCGGTATCGTTATTAGGATCTGCGCGAAGGAAGTGAAACGACGTTCATGTAGGTGGTCCAAAAGAGCGCTGGAGGACTAAGGCCGACGAAGGTGCCAATGCAGCAAACACTAGCGACCATCGTCTCATCTACGATATCTCCAGGGCCTTAGCGAGTCTTGTTAACCAACCCGGCGGAGGACCAGCAGGAGTTGAGACTATTTAAGGAGCGCAAAAACATTCTTGAGCACAAGTTAACGGATCTTCAATCAATTTGCGTCCGATTTCAAAACCCTAGGTCTCATTCAAAAGATAATAAGTCAAAGACACTTTGAACATGATTTAAAAGAAACTTTCAAAAAATTTTGTATGTAAACTTAACCCAAAGTTGCCAAATTTTCTAAAAAATGGATATAAACTTACGGCAGTGCCGCTGGAAATTGGGTCGACCAAATTTTAAGACGAGAGCGGTTATATAACCCATTTTTTATTAGCTTTCAACTGCTTTTTACAGAACTTAGCTAAAAAATCTAGAAAAAAAGTTTTTAAGTAAATTAACTCTTCATGTCATCGACCAAAAGTTCATGGTCACCCCTCAAAATGATGTATCGGCCAAAAGTTTGGGGTCACTATCGTTAAACATGAAAAAGTGATTTGTTGATATCTTTGTCATCTTTCATTCAATTTTAATTCTTCTTGGCTTATTTGAAACAATGTATTCTGTATTGTATATTTGAAACAAATGTATTCTGGAATTCATGCTAAAATTGTTCAAGCCATTTTCACTTGGGGTTCCACCAGGAATTGCTCCAGATATTCTTCCAGAACTTTTTTTTACTACTACGGATTTCTCCAGGAACATTATCTGGAATCCTAACAGTAGTGACTTCTTCTCGGATTTCAATACGAATACCACCAGCGAGTTGCATCGTAAATATTCCTACTAACCACCGACACACACACATGCGGTTTGAACAAATCTTATACCCACATGGGCTTCGCCTCTTGTAAAATTGTCAACTAATTGCTCCTTGTGGGTACCGATCATTAGAGCAACGAATTTTCTTGCGTTAATTTTCCGCTTTTCTAATATTGAAACGCTTATATCTAACCGAAACGAAAGGATTTGGCTTTCCTATTTATATGGCGTGCTTCTTCAACAGAGAGCAGCAGACAAAAGACGGAAAATATCGATTTTCGCTAAAGACTCCAAAAGAAACTGTGCGTTTCGTATCATGGGATGGAGGTCCATGATCACGAGTTGACTAGTCTCGAATTCGACTATTTGAGATAGCTACACTCAAGTATCAAAATAACGACCATAAATACGAACACGCAACGACAGAAACCGGAAGCGTATAAATATCTTATTGGAGTGTAGTGGAGAAACACAACGCATATCAGAAAAATAAATTAGGATCATTCTTCATTGGCAATTTAGAAGAAATCAGTCCTCTAAAACCCTCGACATTTTCTTAACGTGAAAACTTCTTTTCGCTCTTCAAACAGACGGAGGATAATCCTTACTCACCCTTGCACACTGTGTGCACTGAGAGTTGAGTGCACGTATTCAGTGTATCGCTCTCAATAGTCGTCGTTGCGGTCGTTCGTTGTAATCTGACTCACATGTTCTTCCGGCCCCAAGAATCCGCACATGTTCTATGCTGGTGGAAGACACTGGCAATGAGGTTGGAAGTAGAATACAACTCGCAAAATCGACTGTATCAACCCACTCGAATTAATCACAGTGGGATGAACCTGTGGAATAAATTTCCTCGAATTCTGGAAGGAATTTCCTCAAATTCCTGGAAGGAATACCCTTGAACTCCTTGAAGGAATTCCCTAAAATTCCTGGAAGGAGTCCCTTGAATTCCTGGAAGGAATTCCCCCGAATTCCTGGAAGGAATGTTACGTTTGTAAAATAGTTTTAAGAATTTTTCATGAATTGCATTCTCCAATTCATGGAAAATTCTTCAATTGTTGCATGGAGTGTGTTACGTTTGTAAATTGTTGTGAACATTTTGTCAGTTTATTTTGTATGTTATACTAAGGTTTGAACATCTGTCCCTGAATTTTAATGTGCATTTGTGGTGCTCAAAACATTTTAGGAGTGATCCAGTACAAAACACAAGCCGTCTCCTAACACGGACATCAAATTTTAGACGGTCTTGTGTTGTTGCCCGAATCGGGAGGCCCCCTTAGGATTAGAAATTCCTAGACAAAAACAAGCTATGAATGCAGCAACAGATGCTGCGAACTAAAAGGCGAACTGCCAAACAAAATACAATTCTAGGATGACTGATGGACTAAGAACAATTATGAAACCTCGTCATCCTGGATTCGGACTTAGTTATCGATTTAGATAACTGGACACAATTAATGTTACCTTTGCATGTTTGTGTTTTGTGCATTTGTAATGTTTCATTTTATTTTGCGTATCTAGTTCCCATACGTGGGACTCGATATTAAAATTAAATGACCATTTGTAGGGTTCCAATTTATCTGCAACACTGGCGCCCAACTGAAAATCCACATAAGATAACTACCGTTTAGCGAATTTTTGGTTTTGTGAAGTTTTTGGTTTTTGTGCTTTTGATTATCCGGCATTGATAATCATCAAAATTTTAGCCCTTACGCATAAGATTCGATACACAATATGGATTACACACACTTAACAGAAGAGGTGACGTATGAGTTGGCTCTGCGTCACGTGGTAAATTTAGGGCCTACCACCCACAGAGGGAAGGTTCTCCGTCTGAAAGCACTCATGCAAGAGGAAGCCTTGAGAGATAACCAGCCCACTAGCTCAGCTCATGTAATGAGTCCATAGTCCAACATTGAACACTGTGAAACTCAAATACAGCAGCTGCACATTAGCACTGAAGCGGCCATTCGAACAGCCGATAGGGCTGCAATCAGTCAATGCCGAACGCGTCTTACCCACTATCGCGACAGATTACGGTTGATCCACCCCCGGTCGAACTGAGAGATTTGCATGGGATGTTAACCATGCACGTGACTGTTGTAGCCAGCCCGGGCGATCCGTCTCAAAACACGTGGCTTAAGCGCCACTCCACAAGGGAGACCACATGCCCAATTTCAATTTGCCCGGATGAGACTCTCCTGAGGGCGAGTCCATTTAATATTTCCGAAAGGAATTTTACGGATCGTTCCAGCCAGCCTACGAACCAAACGACCGAACGGGTTCACCCTATTACCTCAACGCAACCATTAATCCCGAAGGCACTCAGAGAGTTCGGTGAGAGAATCACGCATGCTCAAAGTGAGACAACATTCGCGGTTGCTCACCAATTCTCATCACTGGCAGACAAGTCACTCGCCGCGATACGCAACAGCAAAGAGGAAACGGACTGAAAACCCCATCAATCAAACTCCTAAGGGGAGGACGGGAACGACAACAAACGCGTAGTGACGGTCAATACATGAAAACTAATCAAACGTATTACAAGGGAACATAAGGAGAGTTTATTCTACGGTCGACTTAAACACTACATATTGGTTTCAACAAATATCCGGGTACATTTATTTCCATATTACATGCTAGCATTTACTCATTCTGTTGTGTGTATGTGTTCGTTCTCTCTACATTCCTATCTCGTGTGCGAATTTGACTCTCCCTCTCTTCCTATCTATCTGTCTATCGTGCTCATGTGCTCTACGTGTTCTAGGTGTGTGACGTCACGACCCTTGGCGGCACATCTGCGGGCTAGTCTGCGCTCCTGGTGTGACAACCGGATCTGGGCGGCGGCAATTCGTCACGCACGCACGACCATCTCCACTTCGATACGAGGCCTTAGCGGCACATCGTCTTCAGTCTTGTGACTGGCAAAAAAGAACTCCGAGGCGCCCTCAGCGGACGCCCCACTCCACACAAAAAAAGGTTTGTTTCGACTCACCGACTTCGCTGGCTTACTTGACCGATGTCGTTGACCTGTGGCCCAGGTCAGTGCCCCGTCCGAGACGGGCGAGTAGAATGGCGATCACTGCACTGAATGGCGTTGTAGCTTCGTGGTTGGTGATGCAATGGCGGCCGACGTGATCGGAGTTCGCAAGCAATTCGCGGGTCGATTGACCTGCGAAAGTTGACCAGGAGGTCCCCTGCACCTCACTCGGACAATGTGTTTACGGATCGTCCGACTTCCGGCCGGTTGACGGTTGGCCGGGAAGGTTTCCGTTCGTTAGGGGAATCTGCGCGGTTGGGTGCGGGTAGCTTCGCTGCAAATGAAACAGCCTTACGGCTAGAACGAACACTAAGCACGAGCTTAACATGGCACATTTAGAGCACAATTACCTCTTATTTATCGCTTCTAACTAACTCGCACACGAATTGCTTTACTACGCACACTTTCTTCACACTAGAGAACGAACAAGATATTTAATTAATTAACATATACTAAACGTCACTTGAACTCCATACTTCAATGTGGAAACGAACAAATCTACAAACGCGCACACTTCTATTTTGCTGGGTAGTCACGAACGGAATGATCGAGTCTGTGATCCCTCAGATTAAGACAGTGAATTCTCGGACGCACCGGAAGCTCGTCATTTCCCGAAAACTCGTCGTACACTTTCGTGATCGCAAGTCACGAAGGATAACTCGGAGCGATGATCGTGCTGCTGTCCCTTTCCAACCTTTCGAAGACACAAGTGTGCCCGCCTCAGGGGAGACTTTGCAAAATGTTCGCAACCCATGATTGCCTACTCTAAGGGAATTCAAATAATTTGAACTTATTTACATTGAACGTCGTTTGAGTCGTATTATCAACAGGCATTGATATAATATTTACAAAACTCACGTTACAATAAACACAAAAACTATATACAAATTTCCTGACTGCTACACTGTTTTACTCAACAAAGTGAATGGTACTAGTGTAGTGAGTTGTGTGCAACGAGGTGAGAATGAGGTGAACCACACAAGTTCAACGGGTGCCATAAGAAGAAGCAACAACGAAGAGGAAGGAGCAGTCGGTGGAACGGCGGATGCCACGATCCCAGTGGGCAACCATTCAAATCAAGAATCCACGCCACCGCCAGCCTCACAGCCGCCTTCGATGACGTCATTCTCCGGCGGACAAGGACGAGGATTGCTATTTTCTAGCTCATTCCGAGCGCGAGACAACGAATACGCAGGGGAGACACAGCCTAGACAACGGAACACCTCACCACCGCCTCCCTATCTTCCCCGGGAGCGAGAGACATGGAACCGGTCAGCCCCAGAAGCACAATCACGAGAAGTTCAGGAGCTGCAAGCGAGAATAGCGGAGATGCAGGAAAGAGAACAGCGGACGCGTGAAGAAAACTATAGAATGCGAGACGACCTGGAGCGGCTAATCCGGCGAGATCGACCAGCACCGGAACGAGCGGACGATCGCCGAATACAGAAGGCGGTGCACAACTGGCCTTTCAAGTTTCGCGGCGAGAAGGACACTACATCACTCAACGTGTTCCTAGATCGCGTGGAGACATTCGCGAGGTCGGAAGGCATGAGCGACGCCACACTCCTGAGTTCTATCAAGCATCTACTCCAGGAGGACGCAATCGACTGGTACTCACGAGCAACGTCGCAAACCCTGTTGCGGACTTGGGACCAGTTCAAGCGGGAGATCAGAAGGGAATTCCTGCCCAGTGGATACTCCCAAATTCTGCGTCTGGAAGCCAGCTTTCAATTTCAAGGAAGGGAGGAATCCTTTGCGAAGTTCTACCGAGATATCTCAGCGCTTTTCCGCTTCGTCGATCCACCAATTCCAGACGACGAAAACTTCTTCCTGGTGAAGAAGAACATGAACGAGAACTACGCAGCCATCGTCACAGCAGCGAGGCCTCGTTCACTGGAAGAAATGGTGGAAATCTGCACAGGATACGACGAGACGAGAATGCTTCTGAACAGGCAACGTAGGATTCCCATTCCGCACAGCGCGCTTCTGGAACCGAACTTCGCTACGCCAGTAGTAACCTGTAGACTACCACCGGTTCAGCATCACCAACAGCCACAGCGGTTCAACAGAGTTCACGCCGTGGAGGTAGAAGAAGGTGCATTCGAGCACGAAGCAGCGGAGGAAGGGCCAGAAGACAATTGGCAGCACAACATCGACGAACTGGTGGAGCAAGTCAACGCGTTGAAGTTGAACATTGAGCGGAGATCTGCGAAACCAAGCTTTGCCGCACACGACGAAAGGCAGCCAAGGCCAACGGATAGGTACAACCGGACAGAGGCTGACGTCCTGCGGTCAGCGCGGCAGTACACAAGAGATGCGCAATCTCCGGCACAGCAGCAGCGGCCGCAAACCGCATCGTACCAGACTCGGCTACCACAACAACAGCAAGAACAGCCGCAAAGAGCACAGGGCTGGCAAGCACGACAGTGGATGCCAAGCTCGGATCAGAGCGACAATAACCGAAGAAGCCAACGTCTGCTGCCAGAACCAGCCAGGCAACGGGAAAATCGCCAGATACAACAGGAAGAAGCTCCGAACGACCAACGACCAGCAATGCTCTGCTGGAACTGCGACGAAGAAGGCCACAGATTCATGGACTGTCCGAAACCGCAAGCAATTCTCTTCTGCTACCGGTGTGGACGGAAGGGCTACTCGTTGCGCAGTTGCTTCACGTGTCGCACGGACGCGTTAAACTACCCAGCGGAGAACCAGCAGTAGAGGGGAGTAGCTCTCCGCAAAATCTCGGAGACCCCTCCGATATCCCGGAATTTCAAAACCTCAACTCGATCATTATCAACCCCGGAAACGACAATCGACCGCACGCCGTCATATCAGTGCTGGGAAAGGAGTTGACAGCCTTGTTGGACAGTGGAGCGAACTGCTCTCTGCTAGGAGGAAGAAGAGTCGAACTGGCAGAGGAATGCGGATTGCAGAAAGGAACCGTCAGCGGCAGAATAAAGACGGCAGACGGCACGAGACACAACATCGCAAACTTCGTCTATTTACCGATCGTGTACAACAACCGCAACGAAGTTCTTCCAGTGCTGTTGGTGCCTTCGATTCCAGACTGCATCATGATGGGAATGAATTTCTGGGACAAATTTGGTGTGAAAGCAGTGTGCTGCGCATCCAGGAAGAAGTTAGCGAAGATCACGAGATGAAGCAGCTCAGTCCGCAACAGTAAAGATAGATAAAGGCTAAGTGCTTGGTTGATGGCAGTTCTTTGGCCATTGGTTAATGGCGTTAGATCATACACTTTGCCAGGATTCGCTGGCGTTATTAGTTTTAAGTTAGCCTGGTGGCAATTAGTTTAAGGTTAGCCTGGTGGCAATTTAACTCGCGGAGTTATCTGGTAAGCGTTTGGCTTACGTATTTTAGTTAGTCTGGTGACACCAAATAAAATGATCGTCGCTGCCATCAACCGATCACTTGAAAGGATGGTAAATAGGAGTGTTTTAGAATTTTTCAAGAATCGCGATTTCGATTCTTGAAAAATTCCGCTGTTGCTGGTGTTGTGTTACGTTTGTAACATAGTTGATACGTTGTCAAGTAGATTTAAGAATTTTCCATGCATTGCATTCTCCAATTCATGGAAAATTCTACGATTATTGCATGGAGTGTGTTACGTTTGTAAATTGTTGTGAACATTTTGTCAGTTTATTTTGTATGTTATACTACGGTTTGTAGATCTGTCCCTGAATTTTAATGTGCATTTGTAGTGTTCCGCAAAAACCTTTTTCGTTACATTGGCGCCCAACGTGGGGCGTTGTGCATTTATAAGGATCCAATGCACTTCCGATGCTTTTAGCTTGAGGAACGCTTCTTCAGCTATCGGATTCCAACGGAACTTTGTCTTGCCTGACGTCAAGTTTGTTAGCGGAGCTGCTAGCTGCGATAAACCGGCGATAAAGCGTCGGTACCAGTTGCACACACCGAGAAATCGCTGCACTTCTTTTCGTGTCGTCGGAGTCGGAAACTGAACAATCGCTTGGATCTTCTCGTCGTCTACACGCCAACCTTGCTCGTCGATTACGTAGCCGAGGTACTTCATGCTCTTCCGGCAGAACTTGGACTTCTCCGATGAAATCGTGAGATTCGCTTGGCGTAGCCGGCGGGCTACTTCTTCGAGCAGAGCGATATGCTCTTCGAATGTCTCGGAACAGATGATGATGTCGTCCAGATAATGGAATACCAGCGGTTCTAGATCGGCGAATAGATGGGTCATAAGTCGCGCTAGGGCTTGGCTTGCCGTACACAGCCCGAAAGGCACCACCTTGAATTGGAAGTGGCCTCTGGATGGAACGGTGAAGGCTGTCAGTTGTCTCGAACCTGGATGGAGTGGTAGCTGCCAGAAGGCATCCTTGAGATCGATCGAAGAGATGTATATGCTACTTCGGAGGTTGTTGGTGATCGCTGCTATCTGGGGAATCGGATATCCCTCGTTCACCATGACGGAGTTGAGGTGACGCGCGTCCAAGCAGACGCGATACTGCCCAGTCTTCTTCTTGACGGTGACCAGTGGGTTTTTCCATGGCGAGAACTGCGCCTCCTCGATGACGTCCAGCGCAATCATCCGGTCGATCTCTCTGTTGACCTCCTGCAGAACGTACGGCGACATGGGGTAATGCCGTTGTTTGCGGGGTGTTGCATTCCCTACATCGATTCGATGCTCGTACAGCTTCGTGCGTCCTAATCTTCCATCTACCGCTTTCGGAAACTTCTGAATCGCCTGCTCCAGGCGCCTCTGCTGTTCCGGACTGAGCTGCTTCATCTCGTGATCTTCGCTAACTTCTTCCTGGTTTGCTTTTAGCCAATGTTACAGGTGACTGTCGAGGGGGAGGGAATAGAAGCCCTCGACCAGCCCCGGATAGCTCAGGGAATGCCACAAAACTGAGTCAAAAGGTCCACAAATCCGTTGATCTACATTAATCCATTTATTCTCTTCTCCTGCTTAAACTAGATTCAACACTTTGCCTACCACTGCTCTTGATGTCTTTCTTAATTCTAGGTTCAATGTTTCTTAATGCGACCTACTCACGCTTATGCTTCTCTCTCTGGGTGCACCCATACTGCTGGCGCGGCTGCGACCGCGCTCGAGACCTCCCCGTGCTGCCTCAATTCCGCTGCTTCGTGTGGGGGCATTCAGCGGACCACTCTGGCCGCCGGTCCCTAGCGTTTGACCAACCTGATCCAGCTCGATGGTTCTTGGCGAGCATCTGGTCCAATCCGAGGAAGCGGTCGGGTTCGAAATCAATCACTTTGGCCACTCTCGTCGCGTCCGGAATCCAGCACGTCAAATCTCGCTTGGTGTTCGATCAGGGTGACGCACGACTGAAAAGATGTGTATAAAGAAAAAAGCCCTGAGGCACGCGACCAATTGGCATCCGTGAAGACCCTCTGTGCGGCTTTCGACCTACTTCCTCTGGAAGGCTTTTTGTCGCTCGAACGTGCTCTCAGTTAACTGTTGCCAGGTCTGATCGGAATTCACCAGGCCCTGATTCTGTGGGATAAAAACGACGGGGAATCGCCCAGCTCTTGGAACACCGGCTACGACGAGGGTTCTTATCTTCCGTCGGGGTCTGCTGATCGTGTAGCTTAACCGGACCCGTGACCACGCGGTTCCTGCGATCTGATGCACAAGATGGCGACTCGAACGACCAACACGATCGGTTTTCTTCCCGAACTGATAGACGCGGGCTTTTTGATAAATTTGCACTGATAGTCGAGACCACCGCACTGATTTTCTGGCTTTCACCGCCGCGTTTTCGGTGTGCACAAGATGGCCGGTTTCCTGCAACCAAAATTCTCTGCACTCAGAAAGCCGACTCAAAACGGTCGTGGCTTCGACCTATGCGTGTGGTCGCCTCAGCGGACTTTTTGGTAGTAGCGTGACGTATGTGATATAGTAGTAGTAGTTGTGACGTATGTGATATAGTTTTAAGAATTTTCCAAGAATTGGAGAATGCAATTCATGGAAAATTCCTCGATTGTTGCATGAAGTGTGTTACGTTTGTAAATTGTTGTGAACATTTTGTCAGTTTATTTTGTATGTTATACTGAGGTTTGTACATCTGTCCCTGAATTTTAATGTGCATTTGTGGTGCTCCAAACATTTTAGGAGTGATCCAGTACAAAACACACAAGCCGTCTCCTAACACGGACATCAAATTTTAGACGGTCTTGTGTTGTTGCCCGAATCGGGAGGCCCCCTTAGGATTAGAAATTCCTAGACAAAAACAAGCTATGAATGCAGCAACAGATGCTGCGAACTAAAAGGCGAACTGCCAAACAAAATACAATTCTAGGATGACTGATGGACCAAGAAAAATTATGAAACCTCGTCATCCTGGATTCGGGCAACGTTATCTATTTAGATGAATAGGCACAAATTAATGTTGTGTGTTGCATGTTTGTGTTTTGTGCATTTGTAATGTTCCATTTTATTTTGCGTATCTAAGTTCCCAGGCGTGGGGCCCGATACTGAAAATAAAATGTGCATTTATAAGGCTCCAATGTACTATCCGTTACTTTGGCGCCCAACTAAAAAACCCACGTTCATGTTATAGCTTATTGTTTCCTTGTTGATCCATCTGGTTTAGGTTAGGTAAACTTAGAGTAGATCAAATATGAGTGTCCGCAACTGTAAAGATAGATAAAGATTAAATGCTTGGTTGATGGCAGTTCTTTAGCCGTTGGTTAATGGCGTTAGATCATACCCTTTGCCAGGATTCGCTGGCGTTATTAGTTTTAAGTTAGCCTGGTGGCAATTAGTTTAAGGTTAGCCTGGTGGCAATTAGATTTAAGTTAGCCTGGTGGCAGTTAGTTTAAGGTTAGCCTGGTGGCAATTCAACTCGCGGAGTTATCTGGTAAGCGTTTGGCTTACGTAATTTAGTTAGTCTGGGGACACCAAATAAAATGATCATCGCTGCCATCAACCGACCACTTGAAAGAATGGTAAATAGAAATGTTTAAGAATTTTTCAAGAATCGCGATTTCGATTCTTGAAAAATTCTTCCGCTGTTGCTGGTGTTGTGTTACGTTTGTAAAATAGTTTTAAGAATTTTTCATGAATTGCATTCTCCAATTCATGGAAAATTCTTCAATTGTTGCATGGAGTGTGTTACGTTTGTAAATTGTTGTGAACATTTTGTCAGTTTATTTTGTATGTTATACTAAGGTTTGTACATCTGTCCCTGAATTTTAATGTGCATTTGTGGTGCTCCAAACATTTTAGGAGTGATCCAGTACAAAACACACAAGCCGTCTCCTAACACGGACATCAAATTTTAGACGGTCTTGTGTTGTTGCCCGAATCGGGAGGCCCCCTTAGGATTAGAAATTCCTAGACAAAAACAAGCTATGAATGCAGCAACAGATGCTGCGAACTAAAAGGCGAACTGCCAAACAAAATACAATTCTAGGATGACTGATGGACTAAGAACAATTATGAAACCTCGTCATCCTGGATTCGGACTTAGTTATCTATTTAGATAACTGGACACAATTAATGTTATCTTTTGCATGTTTGTGTTTTGTGCATTTGTAATGTTTCATTTTATTTTGCGTATCTAGTTCCCATACGTGGGTCTCGATAATAAAATTAAATGACCATTTGTAGGGTTCCAATTTATCTGTTACATTGGCGCCCAATGTGGGGCGTTGTGCATTTACAAGGTTCCAATGTTTTAATTGTCCCATTTTATTGTTCGTATCAAGTTCCCAAACGTTGGGCCTGATATGGAAAATAAAATGCGCATTTGTGGGGTTTTTATTTGTTACAGGAATTCCCTCGAATTCCTGGATGGAATTCTCTCGAATTTCTGGAAGGAATTCCCTTGAATTCCTGGAAGGAATTCCCTCGAATTCCTGGAAGGAATTCCCTCGAATTCCTGGAAGGAATTCCCTCGAATTCCTGGAAGGAATTCCCTCGAATTCCTGGAAGGAATTCCTTCGAAAATTCCTCGAAAATTCCTGGAAGGAATTTCTTCGAATTCCTGGAAGGAATTCCTTCGAATTCCTGGAAGGAATTCCTTCGAATTCCTGGAAGGAATTCCTTCGAATTCCTGGAAGGAATTCCTTCGAATTCCTGGAAGGAATTCCTTCGAATTCCTGGAAGGAATTCCTTCGAATTCCTGGAAGGAATTCCTTCGAATTCCTGGAAGGAATTCCTTCGAATTCCTGGAAGGAATTCCTTCGAATTCCTGGAAGGAATTCCTTCGAATTCCTGGAAGGAATTCCTTCGAATTCCTGGAAGGAATTCCTTCGAATTCCTGGAAGGAATTCCTTCGAATTCCTGGAAGGAATTCCTTCGAATTCCTGGAAGGAATTCCCTCGAATTCCTGGAAGGAATTCCCTCGAATTCATGGAAGGAATTCCCTCGAATTCCTGGAAGGAATTCCCTCGAATTCCTGGAAGGAATTCCCTCGAATTCCTGGAAGGAATTCCCTCGAATTCCTGGAAGGAATTCCCTCGAATTCCTGGAAGGATTTTCCTCGAATTCCTGGAAGGATTTTCCTCGAATTCCTGGAAGGATTTTCCTCGAATTCCTGGAAGGATTTTCCTCGAATTCCTGGAAGGATTTTCCTCGAATTCCTGGAAGGAATTCCCTCGAATTCCTGAAAGGAATTCCCTGAAATTCCTGAAAGGAATTCCCTGAAATTCCTGGAAGGAATTCCCTGAAATTCCTGGAAGGAATTCCCTCGAATTCCTGGAAGGAATTCCCTCGAATTCCTGGAAGGAATTCCCTCGAATTCCTGGAAGGAATTCCCTCGAATTCCTGGAAGGAATTCCCTCGAATTCCTGGAAGGAATTCCTTCGAATTCCGGGAAGGAATTCCTTCGAATTCCTGGAAGGAATTCCTTCGAATTCCTGGAAGGAATTCCTTCGAATTCCTGGAAGGAATTCCTTCGAATTCCTGGAAGGAATTCCTTCGAATTCCTGGAAGGAATTCCTTCGAATTCCTGGAAGGAATTCCTTCGAATTCCTGGAAGGAATTCCTTCGAATTCCTGGAAGGAATTCCTTCGAATTCCTGGAAGGAATTCCTTCGAATTCCTGGAAGGAATTCCCTCGAATTCCTGGAAGGAATTCCTTCGAATTCCTGGAAGGAATTCCTTCGAATTCCTGGAAGGAATTCCCTCGAATTCCTGGAAGGAATTCCCTCGAATTCCTGGAAGGAATTCCCTCGAATTCCTGGAAGGAATTCCCTCGAATTCCTGGAAGGAATTCCCTCGAATTCCTGGAAGGAATTCCCTCGAATTCCTGGAAGGAATTCCCTCGAATTCCTGGAAGGAATTCCCTCGAATTCCTGGAAGGAATTCCCTCGAATTCCTGGAAGGAATTCCCTCGAATTCCTGGAAGGAATTCCCTCGAATTCCTGGAAGGAATTCCCTCGAATTCCTGGAAGGAATTCCCTCGAATTCCTGGAAGGAATTCCCTCGAATTCCTGGAAGGAATTCCCTCGAATTCCTGGAAGGAATTCCCTCGAATTCCTGGAAGGAATTCCCTCGAATTCCTGGAAGGAATTCCCTCGAATTCCGGGAAGGAATTCCCTCGAATTCCTGGAAGGAATTCCCTCGAATTCCTGGAAGGAATTCCCTCGAATTCCTGGAAGGAATTCCCTCGAATTCCTGGAAGGAATTCCCTCGAATTCCTGGAAGGAATTCCCTCGAATTCCTGGAAGGAATTCCCCCGAATTCCTGGAAGGAAATCCCCCGAATTCCTGGAAGGAATTCCCCCGAATTTCTGGAAGGAATTCCCCCGAATTTCTGGAAGGAATTCCCCCGAATTTCTGGAAGGAATTCCCCCGAATTCCTGGAAAGAATTCCCCCGAATTCCTGGAAGGAATTCCCTCGAATTCCTGGAAGGAATTCCCTCGAATTCCTGGAAGGAATTCCCTCGAATTCCTGGAAGGAATTCCCTCGAATTCCTGGAAGGAATTCCCCCGAATTCCTGGAAGGTATTCCCCCGAATTCCTGGAAGGAATTCCCCCGAATTCCTGGAAGGAATTCCCTCGAATTCCTGCAAGGAATTCCCTCAAATATTTTGATTTCTTCATGATGCATTCATATTTGACTCTAAACTCGCACAATCTTCCCCACTGTGCAACAACGTTGCAGAGCACGGAAGCGAGTTCATGTGTGCACAGCAAATTACACACATGGTAGGTACGGTAGGTTTAAGCCCAAGCACCATCGTAATGGCGGGGCTGTTTCGTCTGGATACAGCGTTTCCCACTTGCTGGAAGGAATTCCCTCGAATTCCTGGAAGGAATTCCCTCGAATTCCTGGAAGGAATTCCCTCGAAGGAATTCCCTCGAATTCCTGGAAGGAATTCCCTCGAATTCCTGGAAGGAATTCCCTCGAATTCCTGGAAGGAATTCCCTCGAATTCCTGGAAGGAATTCCCTCGAATTCCCGGAAGGAATTCCCTCGAATTCCTGGAAGGAATTCCCTCGAATTCCTGGAAGGAATTCCCTCGAATTCCTGGAAGGAATTCCCTCGAATTCCTGGAAGGAATTCCCTCGAATTCCTGGAAGGAATTCCCTCGAATTCCTGGAAGGAATTCCCTCGAATTCCTGGAAGGGATTCCCTCGAATTTCTGGAAGGAATCCCCTCGAATTCCTGGAAGGAATCCCCTCGAATTCCTGGAAGGAATCCCCTCGAATTCCTGGAAGGAATTCCCCTGAATTCCTGGAAGGAATTCCCCTGAATTCCTGGAAGGAATTCCCCCGAATTCCTGGAAGGAATTCCCCCGAATTCCTGGAAGGAATTCCCCCGAATTCCTGGAAGGAATTCCCCCGAATTCCTGGAAGGAATTCCCCCGAATTCCTGGAAGGAATTCCCCCGAATTCCTGGAAGGAATTCCCCCGAATTCCTGGAAGAAATTCCCCCGAATTCCTGGAAGGAATTCCCCCGAATTCCTGGAAGGAATTCCCCCGAATTCCTGGAAGGAATTCCCCCGAATTCCTGGAAGGATTCCCCCGAATTCCTGGAAGGAATTCCCCCGAATTCCTGGAAGGATTCCTCCGAATTCCTGGAAGGAATTCCCCCGAATTCCTGGAAGGAATTCCCCCGAATTCCTGGAAGGAATTCCCCCGAATTCCTGGAAGGAATTCCCCCGAATTCCTGGAAGGAATTCCCCCGAATTCCTGGAAGGAATTCCCCCGAATTCCTGGAAGAAATTCCCACGAATTCCTGGAAGAAATTCCCACGAATTCTCGGAAGGAATTCCCTCGAATTCCTGGAAGGAATTCTCCCGAATTCTTTCGAATTTCTGGAAGGAATTCCTTCGAATTCCTGGAAGGAATTCCTTCGAATTCCTGGAAGGAATTCCTTCGAATTCCTGGAAGGAATTCCTTCGAATTCCTGGAAGGAATTCCTTCGAATTCCTGGAAGGAATTCCTTCGAATTCCTGGAAGGAATTCCTTCGAATTCCTGGAAGGAATTCCTTCGAATTCCTGGAAGGAATTCCTTCGAATTCCTGGAAGGAATTCCTTCGAATTCCTGGAAGGAATTCCTTCGAATTCCTGGAAGGAATTCCTTCGAATTCCTGGAAGGAATTCCTTCGAACTCCTGGAAGGAATTCCTTCGAATTCCTGGAAGGAATTCCTTCGAATTCCTGGAAGGAATTCCCTCGAATCCCTGGAAGGAATTCGAGGGAATTCCTTCAAATTCCTGGAAGGAATTCCTTCGAATTCCTGGAAAGAATTCCCTCGAATTCCTGGAAGGATTTTCCTCGAATTCCTGGAAGGATTTTCCTCGAATTCCTGGAAGGAATTCCCTCGAATTCCTGGAAGGAATTCCCTCGAATTCCTGGAAGGAATTCCCTCGAATTCCTGGAAGGAATTCCCTCGAATTCCTGAAAGGAATTCCCTCGAATTCCTGAAAGGAATTCCCTCGAATTCCTGAAAGGAATTCCCTCGAATTCCTGAAAGGAATTCCCTCGAATTCCTGAAAGGAATTCCCTCGAATTCCTGGAAGGAATTCCCTCGAATTCCTGGAAGGAATTCCCTCGAATTCCTGGAAGGAATTCCCTCGAATTCCTGGAAGGAATTCCCTCGAATTCCTGGAAGGAATTCCCTCGAATTCCTAGAAGGAATTCCCTCGAATTCCTGGAAGGAATTCCCTCGAATTCCTGGAAGGAATTCCCTCGAATTCCTGGAAGGAATTCCCTCGAATTCCTGGAAGGAATTCCCTCGAATTCCTGGAAGGAATTCCCTCGAATTCCTGGAAGGAATTCCCTCGAATTCCTGGAAGGAATTCCCTCGAATTCCTGGAAGGAATTCCCTCGAATTCCTGGAAGGAATTCCCTCGAATTCCTGGAAGGAATTCCCTCGAATTCCTGGAAGGAATTCCCTCGAATTCCTGGAAGGAATTCCCTCGAATTCCTGGAAGGAATTCCCTCGAATTCCTGGAAGGAATTCCCTCGAATTCCTGGAAGGAATTCCCTCGAATTCCTGGAAGGAATTCCCTCGAATTCCTGGAAGGAATTCCCTCGAATTCCTGGAAGGAATTCCCTCGAATTCCTGGAAGGAATTCCCTCGAATTCCTGGAAGGAATTCCCTCGAATTCCTGGAAGGAATTCCCTCGAATTCCTGGAAGGAATTCCCTCGAATTCCTGGAAGGAATTCCCTCGAATTCCTGGAAGGAATTCCCTCGAATTCCTGGAAGGAATTCCCTCGAATTCCTGGAAGGAATTCCCTCGAATTCCTGGAAGGAATTCCCTCGAATTCCGGGAAGGAATTCCCTCGAATTCCTGGAAGGAATTCCCTCGAATTCCTGGAAGGAATTCCCTCGAATTCCTGGAAGGAATTCCCTCGAATTCCTGGAAGGAATTCCCTCGAATTCCTGGAAGGAATTCCCTCGAATTCCTGGAAGGAATTCCCCCGAATTCCTGGAAGGAAATCCCCCGAATTCCTGGAAGGAATTCCCCCGAATTCCTGGAAGAAATTCCCACGAATTCCTGGAAGGAATTCCCCCGAATTCCTGGAAGGAATTCCCCCGAATTCCTGGAAGAAATTCCCACGTATTCCTGGAAGGAATTCCCCCGAATTCCTGGAAGGAATTCCCCCGAATTCCTGGAAGGAATTCCCCCGAATTCCTGGAAGGAATTCCCCCGAATTTCTGGAAGGAATTCCCCCGAATTTCTGGAAGGAATTCCCCCGAATTTCTGGAAGGAATTCCCCCGAATTTCTGGAAGGAATTCCCCCGAATTTCTGGAAGGAATTCCCCCGAATTTCTGGAAGGAATTCCCCCGAATTCCTGGAAAGAATTCCCCCGAATTCCTGGAAGGAATTCCCTCGAATTCCTGGAAGGAATTCCCTCGAATTCCTGGAAGGAATTCCCTCGAATTCCTGGAAGGAATTCCCTCGAATTCCTGGAAGGAATTCCCCCGAATTCCTGGAAGGTATTCCCCCGAATTCCTGGAAGGAATTCCCCCGAATTCCTGGAAGGAATTCCCTCGAATTCCTGCAAGGAATTCCCTCAAATATTTTGATTTCTTCATGATGCATTCATATCTGACTCTAAACTCGCAAAATCTTCCCCACTGTGCAACAACGTTGCAGAGCACGGAAGCGAGTTCATGTGTGCACAGCAAATTACACACATGGTAGGTACGGTAGGTTTAAGCCCAAGCACCATCGTAATGGCGGGGCTGTTTCGTCTGGATACAGCGTTTCCCACTTGCTGGAATATCTCGTTCGGTGGTGGGATTGCTTCGTCCGTACCGTTCGTACGCCCTATAGATACAGTACACGGATGATACTTATGGGAGCGGATTTCAGCGTGGTTGCGTGGTCTGCTAGCTAGTTCGTTCTTTCGAGGATTTTCCAGCCGTCGCCGCCGCCGCCGCCGCCGGTCTTGGTGTATTATTTGAAAAGTTTTCGCTGCACTGCATTTTTATAAGGATCGTCTTGTGTTTTATTTGGTTTTATATTCAAACAATCGTTGCCGAGATGCTTGCTTGCTTGCTGCTGAAGGGTAAACGTGGATAGAAGGCTTAATGAGGATGTAACTAGTTCGGAAAAGTATGTCGTTGTTTACAGGCAGGATTAGCATCGAAGATCGTTGGGAGAGTCTCAGTCGCAACCCAGGAAGAAGTTCTCGATGGAGGATGAAAGTTTCAGATTGGCGTGCTATAATGTTGATACTAGATTGATACTAGAAATTTTGGTTGAGCTTCCGAAGTTTTTGAATGATCAGAAGATGTTATCGAAAATTTTTCCAGAATTCGATACAATGAATACTGAAAATTATCGTAATGAAAGCCAACTACAGACTTTCTGGCAATTGTCCCCAATTTAACTCAGACGTATCGCACCATCATCAAAACGCATTTCTCAAGATAATAGCTTCATTTAATTAAAGTTACCCAAGAACAATTTATGGCTTCCTCTACCTCTTGTATCCTTTCCCCTCTTCACAATACGTCTTCAAAATCCAGTTTGAAGTGCAAAGCTCGCGATGAGAATACATAGTTCTAATTATGTTAAATGCTTTCATAGCACTGCATTAAATTATCCAAGCGCAGCGATTCCATCGTCGTCTTTCGTCGATTGCGGCAATCATGGTAACGCTTTCTTCCAGATGCATGGGAAGAGTAATGGCTTGCATCCAGTCTTGCTGGATAAAGTTGGTACGAAAGTGAAATTCACACTGAGGTAAAGTTACTACGTATGAAAATGTTGAATATCTTTTGTGATAAAAGTGATCGTGATGTGTGTTTTGTATGGATGTCGTGACCCACGTTTGGCGCCAAGTGATGCAGAGCCACCAGGTTGCCACAGATTGCCGATTTGAGGATCATCAACGGAACTGAAACATACCCTCAAAAAGACTAGAAGAAAACTCAAAACCAACTCGTGGTCCCATGATAAACCGAAATAAACTGCAATTTCGGATCACCCGTTTATCGCAAATCGATATTTTCCGGCCTTTTGTCCGCTATTTTCTCGGCAAAGAATACCATCACATAAGCGAACGGAATCCTTTCGCTTCTCGATTCCGGCTCTCAGACTGAGAGTCTCAGTATCAGAAAAGCGGAAAATTAGCACACAAAGCGGCTCCGAGCACAAAGTATCTTCGCTGCTCCAATGTACTCGGCACGGCCGGCATCCGCCCGCAAAGGAGCAATTAAAGTTGACAATGTTGCTCGAAGCGAATCACAAATGTGTACGTTCATCCGTCCACATGTGGTCATTGTGTGAGTATATAAATATTAATAATACAAATAGATCGACAAAACCATTTCCCCCTCTCTATCAGAAGGTGCTTTGGGCCATTTCTATGATAATTTGAAGAGATCCACAAACCGTAGAATATTGAAGATAGGATTTGTGCCACCCATTGGCTTTAGCTTTTGTCACATTGGTTGAGCTTCGTTCTATAAGTGTGTCTTACATACTCCCTAAATGGCATGCACACTTCCCTCGTACATACCTATTTTTATTAAGTTTCCGTCAAGCCTTCCTTAGCCCCACTTGAACTCCCCTCAACCTTTTTAACCCCATAAATTTCCATTTCTAAGTAACATTTTTTAGTCAAATAGACTGGAAGAGTTTCTAAGGACCATCATAAAACCTAAATAAAAGGTATAAGGTTTTATAATCGGTTTTAAAACCAGTTCAGAGGCAAGACTGATACCCAGAGGAGATCTCAGAGGTGTTTCAAACGGTCCCACGGGTTTCAGAAGGGTACCTGGAGATATCAATGGCGTTCCAGGGGGTTTCCAGGGGCCCTCCAAGGGGTCCGATATCAGGGGCGTTTCAAGGAGTCCCAGGGGTTTCCAGGTGGTCTCAGGGGTGCTTCAATGGGTCTCAGCGGGTTTCATGGGAGTTCCACAGGGCCCCTAAGACCAGGGGGTACAGTGAGATCTCAGGGGCGTTTCAAGGGGGTCTCAGGGGCGCTTGAGGGTTTCAGGTGACTTCAGAGGCCTCAATGGGCGTTTCAGGGGGCTTAGTGGCATTTAAGGGGGTACCAGAACAGAAGCGTTTCAAGGGCAGGGATGGAAAATGTCCCGGAATTTCATGACATTTCTCTATTTACACCTAACCTGCGAGAGAGAGAGAGAGAGTGAGAGAGAGAGAGAGAGAGAGAGAGAGAGAGAGAGAGAGAGAGAGAGAGAGAGAGAGAGAGAGAGAGAGAGAGAGAGAGAGAGAGAGAGAGAGAGAGAGAGATTGAGTTGACCCTGAGACCATGGAACTCCCCTGAGACCTACAGACACACTCCTGGAACCCTGTCAGACCTCCTTGAAGGCTTCTGAACACCCCCTGAGACCCCCTGGTACCCTCTGAAACCCCCACTGCTTACACCATGAAACGCCCATGAGATCCCCTGGTACCCCCTAAAACTCACTGAAACGCCCCTAAGATTGTCTGGAACTTTTTTTTTCTGTATTAGCGAGATTTTTAGCCCTGGGCTAGTTCATCTCGGGACCCACGTCTTACGTCGACCCACGTCACATTTTACGAGTTTGTCAGGAGTGGGATTCGATCCAAGGTCCTCGGCGTGATAGTCACGTGCTTTAACCATCACACCAGATCCGCTCCCCTCTGGAACTTCCCTGGCCCTTGAGAAACATAATAACGGTCCGGAGACTTCTTGGTTGGCGCTCCTCAGACCTCCTGATACCTCATAAAACTTCCCAAAACGCCCCTGCGATCCTTGGAGCCCCTGAGGCCACATGGAACCCCCCTGAGAGCTGCTGAAATCTCATCGGACTCCGTTGAAGCCCTTTGAAACCACATGAAACGCTCCTGGAACGCCACAGAGACCTTCGAGTACGCCTCTGAAACCCGTTGGGATCACCTGATACGCCCCTGAGAACTCCTATTGCTCTTTGAAACCCCTGCGTCTCCCTTGACACGGCTCTATAAATATGACCTCGCCGCTGATGTCATAGTTACCGTCATTACCCAGTAATCCTATTGAAGTGCATACGAAACCTGTCGAAATGCCCATAAAAGGTTCCTGAAATTCCCTGAAACAACCCCTTGAAACACCTCTGAAGCCCCTTGGAGACTTCTTTTATGGGCTCTCTGGGAACTTGCTGAAAACTTTATTTTACTAAATTTACTAACTTGATTTATGCACAAAATTCCCTCTTTTTATGCCTTCTTTAAACTTATGCACCCCCATCCCAAAAGAGGTTTCAGTGTCCAGTGTTCCAGCGTAGCTGCGTTCTGCGTACACTGTGACGAGAATACTTGGTTTTGTAACGGATTTCGATGGACAGACAGTTAAATTGCAAAATCAATTTCTTCAACTGAAATGTCGCGAATTTTATTAACGGAGACCGTCGGACTTCTGTTTCCAGGAGCCAGATGCAATCACAGAAATATTTTCATCCACTTTGTCCAGGTCGTGGCAGAAAAAGGGATGTGGTGTATACTACCTGGAAAAACCCGGAAACTGCGAATCCTCAGGAAAACCTGGAATGCTCAAGGAAAATCATCAGCACTCATGGAAATGCTGCACCGATAAAAAGATAAAACAATGAATAAAAAGCAGCAAACTTTATAACAAGTAACTCAGAAGTAGAGTCCACAAAGTTTACCACAACGATTTTTTTTTTCAGAAATTCCGTCAGGGGATCTTTCTGGTATTTCTTCGGAAATGCCTCCCAGGATTTCTCACAAGATTCCTTCCGTATTTTTTCACGCCATTTGTCTTGGTATTTCTTGAATGCCTCCCAGAGATTCTTCCGGATTCCTACCACCATTCGAACATTTATTTCCGGGATTCTTGATTGAGAATCTTCTAGGATTCCGGAATTCTGATCGATTTCTTCCGGATTTTTTACAGTAATCATACAGCATTTCTTCCAGAGGTTTTCTCGGTATCGATCCTAAAGCTCCCGTGGATTTTTTACCAGGATTTATCCCGAGATCTCTGTCCGGATTTATCCCGAGAGTTTCTGTCAGACTCAAGATATATCGATTTTTTTTTTGCGATTCCTTGCAGTGTTCCTCTTGGAACTTCCCCAGGAGATCTTCCCGAGATTTCTTCCAGCATTGCTATTCCAGAGATTTCTGCTACAGCTTCAGCTACAGAATTTTAAGGAGGTCTTAGCAAATTTTGACGTAGGACTACGTCTCTGTTTTCTGCTGGAATTCCATCCGACATTTCATCCGAAGTTTCTCCTGTAATTTCTTTTCGACGTTCAATAGCATTCTTCTAGAGTTTCTCCTTGAATTTCTACAGAAGTTTCAGCCACTAGGATGTTTCCCAAAGGTTCTCGCGAGATTTCTATTGAAGTTTCACCTGAGATTTCTCTCGGAGCTTCTCCCAATGTTGATCCTGGGATGTCTCTCAGAGTTTTTTTTTTTCTGAATTTATCATGCGTGGACTTTATCATCAGATTTTTTTAGAGTCTTCTGGGATTGATACAGGAGCTACTGCTGATGTTTCTTATGGACTTCTTCCCGTGATTTTTTTCGAATATTTTTTCAGGCTTTTCCTCGTTTACCTAATTTCTTGCTTCTTGCAGTGATCCCGATATACTTTTTTATTTTTTTCGTGATTATTCCCAGAGATTCTAGATGCTCCTTTTGGGATTTCTCTCTCCTGGGATATCTTACGAGATTTCCTATAAGAAATTGCCGAAGAAACATCTGAATTTTGCGAAATACTCCGCAAAAACTTCTAGCAGAATCAATAAAAACATCGAAATAAATCTTGAGGGAAATTGGGACATCTCGGGAAAAAAATCTGGGAGTAATTCCAGGCGGAAATTTTATGGAAATTTAAGGAAATATCTTAAACTTTTCTGGAAGAAATCCTAGAAGGAACTGATGCCAAAATCCCGAGCGAAACTGTTAAAATTGCACTTCAAGAATAAGTGGAGCCCCCGGAGCTGCTGATTATTATTTGAGACAATAGATAAGCATCATTTCAATTTCTCATCAAAATAAACTTTAAAAAGAGAAAAATTCTAGCTTAATTTTTTAATGCATCATCGTTAAATCACCAAGATAGTAGAATCCTCTTCAATCTCAGCCTCCCATCTCCCCATCCCATCCCAAAGAGCTCCACCTCGTTTCCAAAGCAAACGGGAAGAGGCACATGGCAGGCACTCTGAATTGCCACAATTTTCCAGCCAGTCAACCATGCCGTCGGCAACCAGCAACAGAATCTGACGATGAGCGCTGATTTCCATTTGGCTTAGGATTTCGTCGCCTTGGTTGCGAGGATGGTGCTGGCGCATCACCCACCAGCCCCAGCGGCACAGGATTTAGCCACCCTTTTATTATGGCTGCGATTTCTTCTTTTTTTTCTTGCTCGTCGTTTCCTCGTCTGCTCGGAGAAAGTATCACCGCTGAGGGGGTGATAAGACGACAGCGAAGAATTCGAGAGCAAAGAAATGCCGAAAGCAGCTCGTAAATCTATTCTGCTGGAATGACCAGCGCCCGACCGACCAAGTCCACCATCCAGGAGTCGAGGAGGACGACCATAAAAAGGACATTCACTCAAAAGTAAGCATGGATGGTCGGCGGTCGGTTGGTCATAGAATTGCACTGACTGGGTGGCTGCCTGACTGTGACTTACTGACTGACTGACACCGTAAGTGGAAACGATGAAAAGCTCATTCCGAGACGATCGTTTTGACGGTGAAAAATGGACGACGACGAAGGGTGGGTTGAGCTGCAGCGTAGTGAATTGTGTTGTAAAATTGTTGATGGGAGAAAATTTCTTCTCCGAAGTGTTTTATAGACCAACCGAACGGACCCGCGAATGGTTACGGTTGGCATGGTCTTGATAAGCTGTTTCTTAGAGGTTTATGGGTTGTTGTGAAAAACTATATTGGGTAGTAAAGGGTCGTTGTAGTTGATGTTGTTTGCAGTTTGGAGCATCATGTGCTAACGTTTTTAAGATGGTCTGGTAATTGCATGAAAGTACAATCGCATGTGCAACTTCAGTTGTACTTATGATTTCAGAATGTTTCGGAACGGAGGTTTGTCGAATGAAAATGATGAACCCGAAATCGAAGGACAGCTTTTGACAGATAAGGGTTGATCAGTTACAGACACCACCTCTTGTATTCGGATTTCAAAGAGTTCTGGATACTACGTTATCCAGATAGTTTTGAATATTTTTTTTTTTCATAAATTTACAACCCTCAAAATGACAGGATTGTTAAATTATTTAAAAAATCGAGATTTCAGTGGTTTTTTAAGCCCGTAAGTTGAGATGCTGTATACATCAAGGGGAATAGTTGTACTATAAGATGTATAAGATATATATAGATGTATGTATACTACGGTACCGGCGACCGCCACGGTAAAATTTAGAGCGATTATTTAAAGAAACCGGATGTCGCCTCAGCATACGCGCAGAATCTCGTGGCAACTTTGCCAGACAAGGGTGAGGTCATCCCACAACGGCTTGGTGCCGCAGGACGGAGGCTTCATGACAGACGAACGTGAGGTGATCGAAAGGTGGAAGCAGCACTTCGACGAACATTTGACTGGCGTGGAGGACGTAGGCACGGGAGGACACGGTAACGGAGGAAACGACTACGCCAATGCAGCAGAGGACGGAAATGAGTCAACTCCCTCGCTGAAGGAAGTTAAGAATGCCATCCACCAGCTCAAAACCAACAATCAGCTAGAAAGAATGGTATCGCAGCTGAATGGACGCAAGATGGACGCAGAAAAAGTTAGCCACCTGTTTGCACCGGTTAGTCAGGATTTAGGAAACCAAACAGCTACCGTTTGGAATATGACAACTTCAGAGTGATCACCCTTTTGAATACTGCCTACAAAGTGCTATCCCAGATCAACTTCCGTCGTCTGCCACAAAAAACGAATGAGTTCGTGGGAAGTTATCAAACCGGCTTCATCGACGACCGGTCGACAACGGACCAAATCTTCACCGTACGGCAAATCCTCCAGAAATGCAGTGAATACCAGGTCTCAACGCATCACCTGTTCATCGACTTCAAAGCGGCATACAACACTATCGACCGCACAGAGCTGTGGAAAATCATGAACGAAAACGGCTTTCCTGGGAAGCTGACTAGACTGGTTAAAGCAACGATTAACGGTGTGCAAAACTGCGTGAACTATCCAGTTCATTCGAATCTCGCCGGGGACTGCGACAAGGTGACGTACTCTCATGCCTACTCTTCAACATCGCTCAGGAAGGTGTAATGTGACTAGCCAGACTCAGCAGCCGGGGAACGATTTTCACAAAATCCGGTCAATTTGTGTGCTTTGCGGACGACATGGACATTATTGCCAGAACATTTGGAACGGTGACAGAGCTGTACACCCGCCTGGAACGCGAAGCAGCAAAGGTCGGACTAGTGGTGAATGCCTCAAAAACAAAGTACATGCTGGTAGGCGGAACCGAACACGACCGGATCCGTCTGGGCAGTAATGTTACGATAGACGGGGATACCTTCGAAGTGGTGGAGGAATTCGTCTACCTTGGATCCTTTCTGACGGCTGACAACAATGTGAGTCGTGAATTTTGAAGGCGCATCATAAGCGAAAGTCGGGCCTATTACAGGCTCCAGAAGAAGCTGCGGTCTAAAAAGATTCACCCACGCACCAAATGCACCATGAACAAAACGCTAATAAGGCCGGTGGTCCTGTACGGACACGAGACATGGACCATGCTCGAGGAGGACCTGCAAGCACTCGGAATTTTCGAGCGACGCGTGCTCAGGACGATCTTCGGCGGTGTGCAGAAGAACGGTGTGTGCCAGAGAAGGATGATCCACGAGCTCGCTGCACTTTACAGCGAACTCAGCATTCAGAAGGTGGCCAAAGCCGAAAGGATACGGTGGGCAGGGCATGTTGCAAAAATGCCGGACAACAACCCTGCAAAGCTGGTATTCTCGACAGATCCGGTTGGCACAAGAGGGCGTGGAGCGCAGAGAGTACGATGGGCGGATCAGGTGGAGCGTGACTTGGCGAGCATCGGGCGTGACCGAGGATGGATAACGACAGCCACGAACCGTGTATTATGGAGAAATTTTGTTGATTCAGTTTTATCTTGAATTTGATGTAATACTTAATAAAGGAAATGAAAATTACAAAATGAGTGACTATGACATAGGTTTACTGGTTACTCCCGCAATCCCAAAAGGATCGTGGAAGAACGAATTCCTGGAGGAATCTTGTAGGGATTTTCTGTAGGAATCCGGGAAGGAATTCCTGTAGAAATCCTCTAAGAGAATCTTGAAAGAATTTCTGAAGAAATCTCGATAGGACTTACTGGAGCTGTCCCAAAAGGAATTTTTGAAAAAATCTCTGAAGAAATTTCTGGAGGTATTCCGGTAGGAACCCCTGAAAAAATCCCTAAAGAAACTCCTGGAGGAATCCCGGAAGGAATTTCTGGAAGAATCCTAGAAGAGTCCCGGAAGGATCTCTAGGATGGATCCTTGAAGACTCCCTGAAAGAACTCCTGCAGAAATCCCTTGAGGAGCTCCTGGAGGAGCCTTGGAAGGAACTCCTGAAGAAATCCCGGAAGGAACTCCTGAAGGAATCTCGAAAGAAATTTCTGTAGAAATCTTGGAAGGATCTCCTGGAGGAGTCGTGGAAGGAGTTTACGTGGAACAGCTCCTGGAGAAATCCCAGAAGGAACTTTTGAAAGAATCTCGGATGAAATTTCTGGAGGTACCCCGGTAGGAACCACTGAAGAAACTCCTGACAGAAATCCAGGAAAGAATCTCTGGAGGAATCCTGGAAGAGTCCCAGAAGAAACTCCTGGATGGATTCTTGAAGAATCCCAGAAGGAACTCCTGGAGGAATCCCTTGAGGAACTCCTGGAGGAGCCTTGGACGGAACTCCTGAAGAAATCCCTGAAGGAACTCCTGAAGGAATCCTGGAAGTAATTTCTGTTGAAATCCCGGAAAGATCTCCGGGGGGAGTCACGAAAGGAGTTTTCGTGGAAGAGCTCCTGGAAAAATCCCTTTAGGAACTTTTGAAAGAATCCGGAAGAAATTTCTGGAGGAATCCCGATAGGAACCCCTGAAGAAATCCCGAAAAGAAACACCTGGAGGAATCCCGGAATGAATTTCTAGAGGAATCCTGGAAAAGTCCCGGAAGGAACTCCTGGATGGATCATGGAAGACTCCCAGAGGCGCTGTCCATAAACTACGTAGACTCATTTTTGGCCATCTCAGAACCCCCCCTCCCCCCTCGTAGACTTTTGTCCATACAAAAAATTTAAAATTTGTATGGAGCGTAGACTTTGCCCTGAGCCCCCCCCCCCTCCCCCCTTCCGAGTCTACGTAGTTTATGGACAGGCCCCAGAAGGATCTGCTGGAGGAACCCATTGATGAACTCCTGGAGAAGCCTTGGAAGAAACTCCTGAAGAAATCCCGGAAGGAACCCCTAAGGGAATCCCGGAAAGCATTTCTATAATAATCCCGGAAGGATCTGCTGAAGGAGTACCGGTAGGAGTTTTCGTGGAAGTGGAGAAATCCCAGATGGAACTTTTGAAAAAAATGCCAGAAGAAATTTCTGGAGGTATCCCGGTAGGAAACCCAGAATAAATCCCGAAAAAAAATTCTTGGTAGGATCGCTAAGGCTTACTTTAGATTTGTTGCGAGCAAGTGGGAGCTCCAAGAATACGATCTGACTTTAATTTTGACATTACTGAATGAGTGACGATAACGCGGGTGACAATGATTCGCCATGCCTACTAGATCACTTAACCTTTCCTGGCGTCGTCGCTGGCTGCTGAATATATTGATATGAAACCACTATCACTCATTATTCATGCTACTCCGAAATACTACGAGAAAAATATTTTACAAAATATTAAGGACTTTTAAGTTCTACAGAATCTACATTATTCGCCATTCACTCTACGTTTGCAGATTTTGTCGTCTGGCATCCATGATGCTCCGCAACCTAAGAAAAAGGCGTTTGTACGGTTGTCGGACATTGTAAAGTCTTCTAAATGTCCTGAAGTTCAGGACATTCCAGTTCTACAAAATCTACCACAGTCACCATGCAATCTACGCTTGCAGTTTACTGCCATTGTAATTCTGTATACTCCGTAATGCAACGAGAAAATATTTTTGATATTGTGCGACGATGTAAGGTAAGGGATTTTTTTTATTACCGTACAAATTGGGCCGAAGGGTTTCAGATTTTCATGAAACTTTTTCCACAGGCAGGGCTCATGGATTTAAGAACAAAAAAAAATGAGCAAAATTCAGGGTCGCCTATTTTCCCGGAAAACTCAGGTTGATTTTTTTTCTGTTTTCCCCTGTCACTACTTACTATAAAAAAAACATAACTCAAGAACTAAGCATCGTAGAAACAAAGTTTTTTTTTAGAAAATGAAAGCAAATTTTCTCAGAAATCAAAAAAATATGAAATGGATAAAGTTTTCCACGAAGTTTTCCACCGTTGAGACAATTCATAAAGAAAAGCCCGAATAACTATGCCCGAATTGGCGGAAAATTTTCAAAAAAATAATTTTGAGAAGGTGATTTCATAAGCTTTGATCGCTGAAATTTTTGGAATGCACTTTTTTTCTGTCCTGAGCTATGGCCAATTTTGTGAAAAATGACCATGTAAGCCTATATTATATTGTCATTTTTCACAAAATTGGCCATAACTCAGCAACGAAAAAACAGTGCATTCAAAAAATTTCAGCGATCAAAGCTTATGAAATTACCTTCTTAAAAATATTTTTTTTTGAAAATTTGCCGCGAGTTTGGGCATAGTTTTTCCGGCTTTTCTTTATGAATTTTCTCAACGGTGGAAAATTTTGTGGAAAACTCTTTGCACTTCATATTTTTTTTGGATTTCTCAGAAAATTTGCTTTTATTTTCATTAAAAGACTTTGTTTCTACGATGCTTCGTTCTTGAGTTAGGATTTTTCAAAAAAAAAAGGCTTTGTATGGCACATTTGGACATTTTTCAACAAAATTGGTCATAACTCAAAAACGAAAAAAAATGCATTTCAAAAATTTCTACGACTAAAGCTTATGAAATCACCTTCTAAAAAATATTTTTTTGACAATTTTCCACGAGTTCAGGCATAGTTTTTCCGGCTTTTCTTTACAAATTTTCTCAACTGTGGAAAATTTTGTGGAAAACTTCTTCCTGTTCATTTTGTTTTTGGATTTCTGAGGAAATTTGCTTTTATTTCCTAAAAAAAAACTTTGTTGCTACGATGCTTCGTACTTGAGTTATGATTTTTCAAAGTAAGTAGCGTCAGGGGAAAACAAAAAATTTCCATATGAGTTTTCCGGGAAAATAGGCGACCCTGATTTTTTTTCATTTTTTTTTTTTTTGTTCACAGTGGAAAAAGTTTCATGAAAATCTGAGACCCTTCGGCCCAAACCCGTACGGTAATAAAAAAAAAATCCCCGTCAGCAAAATGTTCTAGACTTCAGGACTTTCAAGGTCTACAGAATCTACCACAATTGCCATTCAATCTACGCTTGTGACTTACATCTACTGTTATTCAGGGTGTTCCGGAAAACAAGAAGAAGTCTTTTCATCGGTTGTCAGAAAACAACAAAAAATCTACCTCAATCTCCATTTAATACGCTTGCTGCTTACCTTTGTTGTTATCCATGTTGAACTCTACGGCATCTACCACAATGCCGTTCTACGCTTGAGGTTCCCGGTCATTGTTATCCATGGTACTGAACAAGTTCTACAGAATCTACGTTTACAGTTATTGTTCACCGATACCCATGGTTCTCCACAATCTAATGACAAGTCCTTTAACGGTTGTCAGACATTGGGAGGTTTGCAAAATATGCTGAAGCTCAGGACTTTCAAGATCTACGAAATGTTGTTGGCGGTCATACTTGGTGTGGCTAGCGATATCGATACATATCCTTTTCGTGTCAAACCAGCACAATTGTGCTGTTGAGCGGTAACAGTTTTACGTATTTTTTTCATTTGCTAGCATAAGACTTATAAGTCTTTGTTTTATGAGATGTAAATTGTTTCAATAATTCAGTCATTACTTATACTGCCCCCACTCGCATAACAGTCCCATTTGACTTTTCATCACTTTTGAGTTAACGTTATGAATAGTCATCATTTTTAATGTACTTCCAAAAACAACAATAAAAATTACGAATTTTTATGTCAGTGTGTGAAAAAAATACCAAGTTATGAGCGTCCCATATCAAAAGTACCCGCATAACAGTCCCATCATGGATTTTTGTGTTACGTAACACAAAACTGAACAACTTTGTAGTGATTGTAATATTTTTTACAGTTATATATTCATGTGCAAAGCAATCTGTTAAAGTTTCGACATGATCGAAATATTTTCCAAATTTTGGCGATTTTTCAAAGTTTTATATGGAAACAAGTTTTCAAACTTCAAATGCTGTTTTCTCAATTCCTACTTTTTGCAAATGGGACTGTTATGCGAGTGGGGGCAGTATACTTGTATGTGTGTAAAAAAAAACTTTTGTTTACGTTGCCTGTGAGATTTACCACAACAAGTTTAACAAAAAGTGGCCAAACACCAAAAGAAAAACATAAAAAGTTTCATCTGTCGCATATTTTTATTTCCGATTTATCTAGGTAGTCAAAGCTAGAAATCGAAAGATAAAGAGTAGTTCTTTCAAATGAGGAAAAATAATTGTTGTTTTGTGGGGAAATCTAAGAGTTCTGGAAAGCTAAAGTTGAGCCATTTGTATGGAGATTTCACTTTTTTGCGCTCCGCCCCGAAAGGAATATGAATAGGTGAGCTCGTTTTATGCCGTTGATAAAATTTAATGCAATAATCCACTAGCACGATAAAGACTGGGTAACGCTAGACTGCACT
>NC_085136.1:315676320-315718895 GCF_035046485.1 Aedes albopictus | reverse complement strand
TTGAAGTTTGTACACTGACAGGCTATCGTATAAATAAAGTTCCAAATAATAAATTACAAAGAAATTCGAAGTGGTAAAGGGCGTGTCAAGCGACAAAAAAAACATAAGAGAACTTCAGGATCAGGAAATACCGGGGGAAATACTAACACAGAGAAACAGACGTAACATCGTCACGAAAACATAACCGCCCAATGCTAAACGTACTGTGTTTGGCCGGGCCATCACAAGGTGGCGGTACCCGAATAAAAAATACAGTAGAAAAACCGAACGTTGTATTGTAACAGTACTATTTAGAACCATATTGTTACAATGGACACCACTGTGAAAATAAAAATACAAAAACAATAAGATGTAATGTAGACACCATACAGTGAATTGTAAATAATATTTTTACAATATAGTATACACTCAGCCAAATAACCTTAAGATTTCCATAAGGCTCAACTTATGAAACGGCCTCTAAATAATTCATAATGATTCGGATGAATTTCATAAGGTCACTCTATGACGTAAAATCGTCTCACAGCTTGGCTTTTATTCATGTTTAGCAACATGGTATTCTCAAGCGTCGGTAGCCGTGTGGTTAAAACACGGGCTCGGTGATCCCGACGTTCATGGATTGAATCCAGTCTGCTTCATTTTGAGATTTTTTTGTTCTTTTCATAAGTGTATCTTATAAAATTTGTCATAGCAAGCACGATCAATTTTCATAAGATATTCTTATACCATTCATAAGAATGAGTTATAGCAAATTTTCATAAGGTATTTCGATGAATTTCGCTAGTTTTTTTCGCTGAGTGTACAGGTTGTTAAGTATCGTAACAATACAAAAAAATATTTTTCTCCATATATATTTTTTTGCAAAACCATACATTTTATTGTAAATGAATTGTTCGAAATACTGATACGTGGGTTTTAATATACCGTACATTGTATGGTACATGTATAGTTTCAAACAATAAAATGTACCGTAAATATATTGTTTTTAATTGTAATTTCACTACTGGCTATACATTTAATAAAATGGTTTTGGAATGGTTCTCTTTTGTTATGGTGTATTGTTTTACATTACATAAACCATATAATGTTATATTATCTTGTCATTTTCCTCCTGTTTAGGCATCTTAGGCTTTCTAGCCAAACTAACCTTAACTCTCCTAAGTCTGAGTAGTCTCTGATTGCATTAACAGTTGAAGCTTAGGCTCCCATGCCCCACCAGCCAGATAACTGGGTCTTGCAAACTAAGCATTATTTGTGGCAACACTTTGAGCGGCATGATGGAACTATGCCGAGCGCGCTAAGTGTTATTAGACCACTAATGTAGTTGCATGAAGTGGGTGACGAGGTACATAAGTATCATTACAGCGTGCTTAACCGTTATTGCAATATTGAGGCTCCAGTTTAACTAAAGTAAATACATAACAACTCATGAGAAAACTGTCTAGTTCGATTCAAATATAAATTAGGTTAAAAATCCAACCCGCAGACGAACTTATATCAGAAGTCGTTTCAGTGTCCAATCCAGTCCATATGTTAAAGATAGCTCTACGTCAAAGATAAATCGCATTTGATTCGGTTGTGGTAGAAGGCAAGTTCACATGAGAGAAGTGGAGAAAACTCCCCTAAATGCAAATACAGAAAGAATAGTGTTGAACTCATCCACTGATTTACGGTAATCTGACCTGCGTCTTTCCGGGTTGACCTACATCCTACATTCATATTCCTCTCATCGCACTCTACATACCTAGCCCGTCATATATCTTGGATCTACAGTCCTTAGGACACCTGAAGGGCTCATATAGCCGAGGCGGTAAACGCACGGGTATTCAGCATGACCATGCTGAGGGTGACGGGTTCGATTCCCGGTCGGTCCAGGATCTTTTCGTAAAGGAAATTTCCTTGACTTCCTTGGGCATAGAGTATCTTCGTGCCTGCCACACGATATACACATGCAAAATGGTCATTGGCAGAGGAAGCTCTCAGTTAATAACTGTAGAAGTGCTCATAGAACACTAAGCTGAGAAGCAGGCTTTGTCCCAGTGAGGACGTTACGCCAAGAAGAGGAGAGAGGAGAGGAGGACACCTGGTTTACCACTTATTTAAACATTTTATTGGCTTTAAATAGATGTTTCAACTGATTCACTTTTTTTTCTTTCCTTTCCTTTGCAACAAAAACGTCACGAACATCAACAAAACAAAGCATGGAAAAATCTAAAACCTAATAAATAATTGAAAATGCACGGAAAAATAATATTTCGGAATAGTGATTGGTTCTAACGTAAGAAAAACAGTATAATATATTGTTACATAAAGATCGAATGTAAATGTGTAGTAGCTACAATGTGCACAGCTTTTGGCGTACCATTTCATTACAATACATTTTATTGTAGCTGGTACACTGTATGGTACATGAATGGTTTTCACCAAATACCCTATGGTTAGTTTTTATCCGGGTAGTGAGCAAACGTCAAACAAGAGCAAAAACGATGCCAACGCCGCCAGTGGTCAATTAACCAACTGTAGTGTATTAGCACTAACCGTCCCGACTTTCTGGCATGTTACGTCATACTAAATTATACAACACCAATACTGCACTCAGCGAAGTAAACTACCGACATTTATCAAAATACCTTATGAAATTTAGCCATAACTGTAAAGTATGGATGCCATAAGAATACCTTATGAAAATTGAACATGATTATTATGACCATATTACATAAGATAAACTTATGAAAAGAGCAGAAAAATCGTAAAATGATGCAGACTGGAATCGATCCATGAACGTCGAGATCACTGAGCTCGTGCCCAACCCACGCGGCTATCGACGCTTGAGAATTTCGTGTTGCTAAATGTGTATAAAAGCCAAACTGTGAGTCGATTTTGCGCCATAAACCGACATTATGAAATTCGTTCTAGCTGTTATGAATTGTTTAAAGGCCATTTCATAAGTTAGACCTTATGATAATCTTAGGTTTATTTGCCTGAGTGTGGTAAAGATATCAGATGTTCCTACCTTATATGGAAGACCTTGATTGATATTGACAGGTAGCGAAAGGTAGAGAGAGAGGAAATTAGTCAGTGACAGACGGGCGTGGAGGTGAATAAATACTACAACAGTTACTGGCGAACGAGGATGGATTCTGAACAGCAGGGTGGGTTGTTGTTGTTTTTTTTTCTGAAGGGAACGGGCAGTTTCCGGATCAAGTGAGGATCGGCCAGGTAAGGAATCCATCTGTATGATTTGGATTTGACCAAGAATGGACGGTTTCGGTTTTGCCTGAGGAGAAATGTTTATTTTAATGCTCGTGATTTGCACGATTAGCGGAAGTTACCCAGTAAAGTGTTTATTTTTTACTCATTGGGTGGCTTGCATGCAAGGAAGGGAAGATTGCATGCATTTGTATGAAAAGGAGTATATCGGAGTTGCGAGAATCGTAAGGATTCTCCGTGTTTAGAAAATCAGGAGGATTTTCATGGGTTGCGAGGATCAGAAGGATCTTCCAGTAGCGAGAATCGTAAGGATTCTCCGTGTTCAGAGAATCAAGAGGATTTTCTTGGGTTGTGAAGATCGAAAAGATCTTCCAGTTGCGAGAATCGTAAGGATTCTCCGTGTTCAGAAAATCAGGAGGATTTCCATGGGTTGCAGTAGTGAGAATCGTAAGGATTCTCCGTGTTCAGAAAAGCAGGAGGATTTTCTTGGGTTGCAAAGATCAGAAAAATCTTCCAGTGGCGAGAATCGTAAGGATTCTTCGGGTTTAGAATATCAGGAGGATTTTCTTGGGTTACGAATATCGAGAGGATCTTTCAGTTGCAAGAATTGCGAGGATTCTTCGTGTTCACAAAATCAGGAGGATTTTCTTGGGTTGCACAGATCGGAAGGGTGTTCCTGTTGCGAGCATCACAAGGATTCTCTGTATTCAGGAAATCTGGAAGATACCCGGGTAGTGAAAATCGGAAGGTTCTTCCAATCGCAAATATCCTAGCGATTCTACGTGTTAAGAAAATCTGAAGGATTTTCTTGTGTTGCGAAAATCGAAAGGATCTTCCAGTTGCGAGTGTTTCGGGGATCCTCAGTGTTTCAGGGTTGCTAACATCTGAAGGACCTTCCATTTGCAAGGAACTTGAGGAGCCTCCTTGTTAAGAAAATCTTGAAATATCCTAAGTTTGCGAAGATCGGAAGGATTTTACAGTGACGAAAATCTTAATGATTCACCATGTGACCTCCGAAGGGCCTTCTGCAAGTATCGCGAGAATTCAGTAAGTGTAAAGAATTTACGTTGGACATGTAGAAGCGTATAAGCTACGTAAATACAAGAAACGTCATTGGATGGCAAAGATACAGAAGAATAACTCAAAAACGGATTCTTAAGATTTCATCCGTCGTTTCGGTCACTATATCACCAACAGTGGAAATTCGAAAAAAGAAGAATTTTCCAGCTAAGAGAATCGTGGTGATACTGGAGGATCCATATAGTCGATGTGGTAAATGCTGGAGTATTTAACTACACTGAGAGTGCCTGGGGTATATTGCAGAATGTTCAAGTAACTTTTAATATAGAATTTTACTTAACATTCTTCAACGTAAAGTATTTCCACCACACAATAATGTGGCATGCTACACGATGGGAGAATGCAAAAAAAATGTGATTGGCAAAGAGAGGTCTCTGAAAATAATATTATCGTCGCAGCACTAAATCGAAGTCGTGACTCGCGCGACATGTGAAGTTACAGATGCGAAGTAAATTTGAACCAATTGTTGGCATTGCGCATCATTCAGCTAGTTAAGGTTGAAGGATTCGTCATTGATATAATCGTCATCATTGAAGATTCAAAAGCAGTTTTCTCGTTCAAAACTGAAAATTTCGCTTTGAAAATGTATTCACTGTACTCCATTCTCCACTTACAATACAGTGAAAACAGTTTCACTGGGAAATTTTCGGTTTTGGACGCGAAAACTGCTTTGGAATTTTTAATGATGACGATTATATCAATGACGAATCCTTCAACCTTAAGAGCTACTACATGCACTCATCCGAATCGAGTGAGTCCGAGTCATCCGAAAAAGTGAGTAAAAACTCAATTTTCGCACCCCAGGTCACTTCGGATTTCAAGCAACAGCATAATAGTGGCAGTGTTTACGAAAATACTAATTGTTAAAGTATTCGTGTTACTGAAGCTGAAAGAAGCGGCCAAATTAGAAAAAAGATAGAGGCTAAGATTGGATCGTTGATGATTCTAAGGTTGAAGTGTTTTATGAGATGACGGCATGTACAGGATGTCTGTGTAGCTTTGCAACATGGAGTAGATAATAATCATGTGGTGAGATTTCGGTTGCATTGCTGAACGGTATATGAATTGAGAATGATGAAATAATAAATTATCCAGAAGAATGGAGTCAGTAGAGTTATGTGAAATAGTGAGGGAAATGGTGGAAGATGAACAGGATGGATCAGTGTCCCAACCAGTGAAGAGAATTGTCAGACAAAAGAGGCACATAACAAGCAACAAAGAAGGCGCAGCGATTACTCGTGCTGCATGATCTTTATCCCATATTTTTCAAGTTGGGACAAACCTATGTCGCATTGGGTAGAATGTCGCAATAAATTCAGGTTGCGACATTGTCGTTATTGTTGCGCGATGGATGAATTTTGATTCACTGGTCCCAACTGATATGGAGAGTTGAGGGTTGAGAATCGTGACGTTAAACATACCTTATTGTCATACATGCTCGCATACTGGATGCATAACTGACAGTAAATTACTGTTTTGCCTCATTCGTTTTGTCAAATCGGAGACTGCAGGTTACATTCCCGTTCCGGTAAAAAAAAAGGTTTTCGGCTTCACTGTGCTTACAACACAATATACAATTTCACGTAATGGTAGGTGGGAGGAGGCACTTAAATTAATAACTCTGATAGTGCACAAAGAAAACGGGATGAAGAAAGTCAGGTCGGGTTCTAGTGAGAGTCAGGAGTTCAAAAGAAGCAAAAGCATCAACTAATGAATTGATTCGTTTAGGTCTGAGTGAAAATGTCGAGAATCACAGAATACACTTTTGGTAGTCCTGCTGTTGTGTTTTGTACTATGTACTCAATTAAAAAAATCAAAGTATTAAACGCAGCTCCAACGTGTTGGTGCTGACCACATAACAACCGAAAGGTTGAGTGAGTGCATTATAGGTATGTATGTGAACCACAGAGGGGAATTACACTTTGAAAACATTACGATATATTTAACCAAGTATTTAACTAATTCACAAACTAATTCATAAGTTTAACGAAAAATTAGAATGGATTTGAATATCTGATTGCTGTTAAAGCGTTGATTCAGGTCACATTGTTTGATAATTTCAATAACTAGCGACTGGAATAATCTTTCTTGGGAAACGCTGTTCTCGTTTTCCCGTACACTGGAGACAAACTTCAATATAGCATCCGATTACTAATTTTGAAAGTTTGAATTCAAAGAGAGTGTTTCAATAAATTATTTGGAGTCCGTCACTGTGAGATTGTTTTTTAAGTGTTAATCCTAAGTATGGAAGTACTTGTGAAGCCCAATTCTGATCATGTTTTGCCGGCAAGCGCTTGACGAAAATAAGAACTGTTATATTCTTCAGATAAAGAAAAGCAAGGCAAAATGTTTGGCATGTTTGAAATATAAATGAATTTCAATATATGTATATCTACTTTAGACAAGACAAAATTCCCTTTTTTCCGAATGAACAGCTGATCCACATGTATGTAAACCTCGAGATGTTTCGATGATATAGATAGAGTTAATTTGGCATAAGTGTATGTAGATTGAGAGCGTTACAATAGTATTGATGTCTCCGATGTTAAAAATAATAATTACACGAAGCAATGAAACTCGATAAACGTAAAAAAACGGATTCATGTAGGTGCAAGGTAACATGAACTAATGTTTTGATTTGGCATGGTATTGTCATCGTTTAGGCTAAGTTTGGTTAGATCGCACGTGACATTTAGATGAAGAGAAGTGTCGGAAATCATCTTGAAATTCAATTAAAAGAACACAAGCATTCAATTATTATTATTTTTTCATTTATTACTCAACACACCACTAAACACAACATCACTTCACAATATCATTCTCAAAACTGATTTTCTTTTCCGATTTGCTCAATCAACAACCCTATCATCATTCTCTTTCTTCCCTTCTTCCAAATGTCAGTCGTCTCTTTCTTGCCATCCACCGGCGCTCGACGGAGAGCTGGATTTCGAATGCTCGCTCACCATCAATCGTATGCGTTGGAGCCGGATTTCGTATGCACAGTTACACTCTAGGAAATTTTTATGCTCCTTTTTTTTACGTTACCTGAACCTATTTTATTATTATTTTTTTTTTTTCAAATGCTCTATTTCTACATTCTTCCCCTCTCCTACTCTATAAATATACATATCTTTGGTGAATTATTATTTTTTTAAAATAATGTTTTAGATTAAAAATCTAAAAATAAACAAGCCATAATATGCGAACAATGATATCAGATTGAAGGTCCCTGAAAAGAAAAATGGAATGTTAATTTTAAATGTTGACAAAATACTTACCAAACTCTTTCCCATTACCGCCTTTTGTGAATTATCCTAAAAACTGCTTACCAAATCCAACGAAATTAGAAAATACAAATATATAAAAATAATCAAACACTTTCAGGTTAAAATGCTTTTAAATTTTATGAATTATTAGTCCTATCATAACTGATATCAATAATGCTCTTGTGGATGGAGCTTGTCAGGCTCCAGAAGATTCCAAATAGCTATAAAATCAAGAAATTCTACAAACACTTCCTGCTCAATATACTTTTACATTTTCTAACTCTTAGCCATATCACAACTAATTTTGCTAATGCTCTTGTGGATGGAGCTTACAAGGCTCCAGAAGATTCCAAACAGGGACAAAATCAAAAAATACTTCAAATACTTCCAGCTCAATTTACTTTTACATTTTCTAACTCTTAGCCATGTCACAACTGATTTTGCTAATGCTCTTGTGGATGGAGCTTACCAGGCTCCAGAAGATTCCAAACAGCTACAAAATCAAGAAATACCAAAAACACTTCCTGCTCAATTTACTTTTACATTTTCTAACGCTTAGCCATGTCACAACTGATTTTGCTAATGCTCTTGTGGATGGAGCTTACCAGGCTCCAGAAGATTCCAAACAGCTACAAAATCAAAAAATACTTCAAATACTTCCAGCTCAATTTACTTTTACATTTTCTAACTCTTAGCCACATCACAACTGATTTTGCTAATGCTCTTGTGGATGGAGCTTACCAGGCTCCAGAAGATTCCAAACAGCTACAAAATCAAGAAATTCTACAAACACTTCCTGCTCAATATACTTTTACATTTTCTAACTCTTAGCCATATCACAACTAATTTTGCTAATGGTCTTGTGAATGGAGCTTACCAGGCTCCAGAAGATTTCAAACAGCTACAAAATCAAAAAATACATCAAATACTTCCAGCTCAATTTACTTTTACATTTTCTAACTCTTAGCCATACCACAACTGATTTTGCTAATGCTCTTGTGGATGGAGCTTACCAGGCTCCAGAAGATTCCAAACAGCTACAAAATCAAAAAAATACTTCAAATACTTCCAGCTCAATTTACTTTTACATTTTCTAACACTTAGCCATATCACAACTGATTTTGCTAATGCTCTTGTGGATGGAGCTTACCATGCTCCAGAAGATTCCAAACAGCTACAAAATCAAAAAATACTTCAAATGCTTCCAGCTCAATTTACTTTTACATTTTCTAACTCTTAGCCATATCATAACCGATTTTGCTAATGCTATTGTGGATGGAGCTTACCAGGCTCCAGAAGATTCCAAACAGCTACAAAATCAAGAAATTCTACAAACACTTCCTGCTCAATATACTTTTACATTTTCTAACTCTTAGCCATATCACAACTGATTTTGCTAATGGTCTTGTGAATGGAGCTTACCAGGCTCCAGAAGATTCCAAACAGCTACAAAATCAAAAAATACTTCAAATACTTCCAGCTCAATTTACTTTTACATTTTCTAACTCTAAGCCATACCACAACTGATTTTGCTAATGCTCTTGTGGATGGAGCTTACCAGGCTCCAGAAGATTCCAAACAGCTACAAAATCAAAAAAATACTTCAAATACTTCCAGCTCAATTTACTTTTACATTTTCTAACACTTAGCCATATCACAACTGATTTTGCTAATGCTCTTGTGGATGGAGCTTACAAGGCTCCAGAAGATTCAAAACAGCTACAAAATCAAAAAATACTTCAAATGCTTCCAGCTCAATTTACTTTTACATTTTCTAACTCTTAGCCATATCATAGCCGATTTTGCTAATGCTCTTGTGGATGGAGCTTACCAGGCTCCAGAAGATTCCAAACAGCTACAAAATCAAGAAATTCTACAAACACTTCCTGCTTAATATACTTTTACATTTTCTAACTCTTAGCCATATCACGACTGATTTTGCTAATGCTCTTGTGAATGGAGCTTACCAGGCTCCAGAAGATTCCAAACAACTACAAAATCAAAAAATACTTCAAATACTTTCAGCTCAATTTACTTTTACATTTTCTAACTCTTAGCCATATCACAACTGATTTTGCTAATGCTCTTGTGGATGGAGCTTACAAGGCTCCAGAAGATTCAAAACAGCTACAAAATCAAAAAATACTTCAAATGCTTCCAGCTCAATTTACTTTTACATTTTCTAACTCTTAGCCATATCATAACCGATTTTGCTAATGCTCTTGTGGATGGAGCTTACCAGGCTCCAGAAGATTCCAAACAGCTACAAAATAAAAAAAATACTTCAAATACTTCCAGCTCAATTTACTTTTACATTTTCTAACTCTTAGCCATATCATAACCGATTTTGCTAATGCTCTTGTGAATGGAGCTTACCTTGCTCCAGAAGATTCCAAACAGCTACAAAATCAAAAAAATACTTCAAATACTTCCAGCTCAATTTACTTTTACATTTTCTAACTCTTAGCCATATCACAACTGATTTTGCTAATGCTCTTGTGGATGGAGCTTTCAAGGCTCCAGAAGATTCCAAACAGCTACAAAATAAAAAAATACTTCAAATACTACCAGCTCAATTTACTTTTACATTTTCTAACTCTTAGCCATATCACAACTGATTTTGCTAATGCTCTTGTGGATGGAGCTTACAAGGCTCCAGAAGATTCCAAACAGCTACAAAATCAAAAAATACTTCAAATGCTTCCAGCTCAATTTACTTTTACATTTTCTAACTCTTAGCCATATCATAACCGATTTTGCTAATGCTCTTGTGGATGGAGCTTACCAGGCTCCAGAAGATTCCAAACAGCTACAAAATCAAGAAATTCTACAAACACTTCCTGCTCAATATACTTTTACATTTTCTAACTCTTAGCCATATCACAACTGATTTTGCTAATGCTCTTGTGAATGGAGCTTACCAGGCTCCAGAAGATTCCAAACAACTACAAAATCAAAAAATACTTCAAATACTTCCAGCTCAATTTACTTTTACATTTTCTAACTCTTAGCCATATCACAACTGATTTTGCTAATGCTCTTGTGGATGGAGCTTACCAGGCTCCAGAAGATTCCAAACAACTACAAAATCAAAAAATACTTCAATTACTTCCAGCTCAATTTACTTTTACATTTTCTAACTCTTAGCCATATCACAACTGATTTTGCTAATGCTCTTGTGGATGGAGCTTACAAGGCTCCAGAAGATTCCAAACAGCTACAAAATCAAAAAATACTTCAAATGCTTCCAGCTCAATTTACTTTTACATTTTCCAACTCTTAGCCATATCACAACTGATTTTGCTAATGCTCTTGTGGATGGAGCTTACCAGGCTCCAGAAGATTCCAAACAACTACAAAATCAAAAAATACTTCAAATACTTCCAGCTCAATTTACTTTTACATTTTCTAACTCTTAGCCATATCACAACTGACTTTGCTAATGCTCTTGTGGATGGAGCTTACCAGGCTCCAGAAGATTCCAAACAACTACAAAATCAAAAAATACTTCAATTACTTCCAGTTCAATTTACTTTTACATTTTCTAACTCTTAGCCATATCACAACTGATTTTGCTAATGCTCTTGTGGATGGAGCTTACCAGGCTCCAGAAGATTCCAAACAACTACAAAATCAAAAAATACTTCAAATACTTCCAGCTCAATTTACTTTTACATTTTCTAACTCTTAGCCATATCACAACTGATTTTGCTAATGCTCTTGTGGATGGAGCTTACAAGGCTCCAGAAGATTCCAAACAGCTACAAAATCAAAAAAATACTTCAAATACTTCCAGCTCAATTTACTTTTACATTTTCTAACTCTTAGCCGTATAACAACTGATTTTGCTAATGCTCTTGTGGATGGAGCTTACCAGGCTCCAGAAGATGCCAAACAGCTACAAAATCAAGAAATTCTACAAACACTTCCTGCTCAATATACTTTTACATTTTCTAACTCTTAGCCATATCACATCTGATTTTGCTAATGCTCTTGTGAATGGAGCTTACCTTGCTCCAGAAGATTCCAAACAGCTACAAAATCAAAAAAATACTTCAAATACTTCCAGCTCAATTTACTTTTACATTTTCTAACTCTTAGCCATATCACAACTGATTTTGCCAATGCTCTTGTGGATGGAGCTTACCAGGCTCCAGAAGATTCCAAACAGCTACAAAATCAAAAAATACTTCAAATACTTCCAGCTCAATATACTTTTACATTTTCTAACTCTTAGCCGTATCACAACTGATTTTGCTAATGCTCTTGTGGATGGAGCTTACCAGGCTCCAGAAGATTCCAAACAGCTACAAAATCAAGAAATACTACAAACACTTCCTGCTCAATATACTTTTACATTTTCTAACTCTTAGCCATATCACAACTGATTTTGCCAATGCTCTTGTGGATGGAGCTTACAAGGCTCCAGAAGATTCCAAACAGCTACAAAATCAAAAAATACTTCAAATACTTCCAGCTCAATTTACTTTTACATTTTCTAACTCTTAGCCATATCACAACTGACTTTGCTAATGCTCTTGTGGATGGAGCTTACCAGGCTCCAGAAGATTCCAAACAGCTACAAAATCAAAAAAATACTTCAAATACTTCCAGCTCAATTTACTTTTACATTTTCTAACACTTAGCCATATCACAACTGATTTTGCTAATGCTCTTGTGAATGGAGCTTACCAGGCTCCAGAAGATTCCAAACAGCTACAAAATCGAAAAAAAACTTCAAACACTTACTTTTACAATTTCTAACTCTTAGCCATATTACAACTGATCTTGCTTATGCTCTTGTGTATGGAGTTTGTCAGGCTCCAGAATATTCCAAACAGCTGCAAAATCTAGAAATACTACAAACATTTCCTGCTCAATCTACTTTTTATATATTCTTACTCTTAGCCATATCACAACTGGTTTTGTTAATGGTCTTGTGGATGGAGCTCACCAGGCTCCAGAAGATTCTAAACCGCTACAAAATCAAGAAATACTACCAACACTTGCAGCTTTGGAAATACAGGGGATAGACAAAATGATCGGGACAGGCAAAATTTTCACTTTTCAAAAAGTGTTCAACTAGCTGTAACTTTTCGAAAAGTGCATCAAATATTCTCAAATTTTTACTGTAAGTTTATCAACAAGATGTGTATCAGTGGTCCAAAATTAGAAAAGATCGGGCCATTCTCCACGAAGTTATAGAGATTCTTGAAAAAGGTAAAATTATCCGATAGCCAACTTTAAGCTGTTATATCTCCGGATTCAATGAATCGATTGAAATGAAATTTTGACCATTTATTTCTTATATAATGAGCTATGAAAAACCATTGACTTAACTTAATATTTTTAACACGGATGAAAATTATAACGATTAGATTATTTTTCTAATAAAACACCAAATTTTCCAAAATATCAACATAGTTTCGAAATTCAAGATGCAAATTATAGTTCATTTAATTTCCCTCTTATTGACTTATATATAAATGTGTTTTGAAGGCAAGTAACAACATAGCTACCAATAAATTGAAAAAGTCTTAGAATGCATATTAAAAATGGACCAATTTACTCAAAATTCGTGAAAAAATTAAAATCGCTATAATTTTGTCTCTTGTTAAAAATTTCAAGTTAAGTCAAATATTTTCCAGAGTACATTATATAAGTCATAAATGGTCAAAATTTTATTTCAATCGGTTCATTGAATCCGGAGATATAACAGCTCAAAGTTCGCTATCGGATAATTTTACCTTTTTTAAGAATCTTTATAACTTCGTGGAGAATGGCCCGATCATTTTCAAATTTTAACCACTGATGCACAACTAGTTGATGAACTTACAGTAAAAATTTGAGAATATTTGATGCATTTTTCGAAAAGTTACAGCTAGTTGAACACTTTTTGAAAAGTGAAAATTTTGCCTGTCCCGATCATTTTGTCTATCCCCTGTACTTCCAGGTCATTTAACTTTACAGTTTGTAACTTTTATTCATAGCACAATTGTTTTTACTTATGCTCTAGTCTATAGGTTTCTGGTCCAAAAACCTTCTATTTGACCCAACCGGATCTTCGTTCAATGAAGCAACGACTTGTAGAAACTCTATTTCTACAAGAAGGAATTTGAAGTGGTATGAAGAATATAGTTACTGCATAGATAGCTACAGACGTCTCTAAACAAAAAATAAATAAAATAAAAAAGGAAGGGAGATTATGTCAGAATCAACGTACAGTAGACGTAAAATAACTGCAACATGTTTACGTTACCCGCTGGTGGTGACCAATCGATCAACTTTTCAGCGCAAACCTACATTCGGTTCTTCAGATTTGTGCTCTTGAAAATTCGAGCTGTGGCTTCGTCATATATTCACCTTAATAATCGAGATAATGAGGAGGATAGGTCAAAGGTTGGACTTGTTGTTAAATGAATTAGATGCTTCTTGGATGATCGTATACGTTAGATTATTCAGATTTGTAATTGATCTGAATTGCTTTAAGAATATATAGTGAATCATATGGGACTTGAAATAATTGCAACTTTTCTTCGGTATAAATGGGTTACTCTAACATGTTGTAAGGCGCTTTTGGCCTAGATTTGTGTATTTGCATTCGGCTATAGTGACGTGCACTTTATTTATTGTTAGGGGGGGGGGTTGTAGTGTATTAGCCTGTGCGCGCAGGCGTAGTCGACATATGAATGACACTAACGAGTGGAGCTTTTTCGTCGATCATTTAAAGCTTTCAACAGTGTTCGACATTCGATGAGAAAATCTTATTGGAATCGTAAACAACAGCTTTTCCCATTAAATTCTCATTGACTGAAATTCAATTTAACCGTTATTTTGTAGTTGAAAATATGATTTTTTTTTTGTCACGCAAAATCGTTTTTTTTTTTCGTAAACCGTGGGATGGACGTACTTCGGACATATTGCGCTGGATAGAGGGCCAGATCTGCTGTCCAATGCATTACGTCCGCGTTATGTTTCACATATTTATTTCAAGAAAAATTTATTGTTTCAACCGTGACGACAATAGACTAACGTAAAGGTAAAGTAATACATCAAAGATTATCATTAGTTACATGAAAAAATACTTGAGGATCAAATAGTAAGAAATCAAAGCTTGTTTTTCTCAGAGATGGCGCCACCACATTAAAAGTAAAATCATTTTTCTTGTATGGACAAATCATTGGCTTGCACTCGTTCCGCATCGCAGCGATATGTGCCTTGGGGCAAAAAGTTGCAAATTAGAAACAAAATCATTATCCCTACGCGTTTCTTCTGGATTCATTGCAGTAACAGAGAATGGACTACCCGCTTTGCGCGCAGCCACAGTTGATCAGCAGGAGTAAATCAATTTAATTTTGTATGGCGAAATGCATCTAAACTTGAATTACTTGAAATACAAAGCTTTTCCCGAAAAAATATTTGGTAGGCTTAATTGTGGTCACTATTGTGCACAACCACTACCAAATATTTTTTCGAATAATGTGTTCCACTTTGAAGAATTTGCCTTTAGATGGTATTCGCCATACAATATTTTTGCGATTTACTTTTAGCGATTTTTCGCGCATAGAAGCTAGCGCCACATTGGTCGATGCGGAGAGTAGGAAAACAGCCGATGTAGTTAATGGACTACACGCTTTGCGCGCAGCCACAGTTGATCAGCAGGAGTAAATCAATTTAATTTTGTATGGCGAAATGCATCTAAACTTGAATTACTTGAAATACAAAGCTTTTCCCGAAAAAATATTTGGTAGGCTTAATAGTGGTCACCATTGTGCACAACCACTACCAAATATGTTTTCGAATAATGTGTTCCACTTTGAAGAATTTGCCTTTAGATGGTATTCGCCATACAATATTTTTGCGATTTACTTTTAGCGATTTTTCGCGCATAGAAGCTAGCGCCACATTGGTCGATGCGGAGAGTAGGAAAACAGCCGATGTAGTTAATTCATTCATTGATTACATCACCATCCAAATTTCAAGTTGTTTACTTCTTTTTTTCTGACTGGCATTTTTCACCCGTGTTGCGCATGATGTTTCGAGTGGATAGGTGCCAGGCGGCGCCGCTGTATATGTGAAAAACACATGGAACACGAGCGCCGTCTATGATTCCGTAGCGCAAACTTTTCTGCTTGTTTACACTGTTATCACGTTTACCGCATTTATCAGAAAAGCGCCACTACCGGCACTTTAGCATAGGCGCAGCTGCTTACTTCCTATTAGATTAGAATTAACAGAATGAATTAACTACATCGGCTGTTTTCCTACTCTCCGCATCGACCAATGTGGCGCTAGCTTCTATGCGCGAAAAATCGCTAAAAGTAAATCGCAAAAATATTGTATGGCGAATAGCATCTAAAGGCAAATTTATCAAAGTGGAATACATTATTCGAAAAAATATTTGGTAGTGGTTGTGCATAATGGTGATTGCTATTAAGCCTACCAAATATTTTTTCAGTAAATGCTTTCTATTTCAAGTAATTCAAGTTTAGATGCTTTTCACCATACAAAATAAAATGGATTTACTCCTGCTGATCAACTGTGGGTGTGCGCCAAGCGGGTAGTTCATTAATTAGAAACAATTACGGCAAGTATAACAATAGCTGGAAATTCAATCCTTTTTATGTCGTTAATTCAATGCAAAACTGCAAACTAGAACGGTGATTTTTTTAACGGTTGGAAGTTTAATTTACTTATTTATTTATTGTAATGACCTCCATCTAACAAAATGTCATCAATTATAATGTTAATTAATTAATAATTAACTAATAATTAATAATTGATTAGTTTTGTACTGTTCATTTTAATTCCGCCCTCTAATGTTTATCTTTTGACTGATACGCGTATTTAGACTACTACTTATAATCTTCCTCAGTGTCTCCTCTAAGCAGAATATCCTCTTCGAATGAGTGTATTGTGGATTTAGCACCAAATTGGTGTCGGAAATAACTTCATTGACTTCCGCTGCCTTTATATGCGTTAAACATAACGTCGGAAGTAGTGCGATGTATAGCAAATCTGATGCTCTATTTAGCGCACTACTTCCGACTTTATGTTTAACGCACAGGAAAGGCAGCGGAAGTCAATGAAGTTACTTCCGACACCAATTTGGTGCTAAATCCACAATACACTCATTCGAAGAGGATATTCTGCTTAGAGGAGACACTGAGGAAGATTATAAGTAGTAGTCTAAATACGCGTATCAGTCAAAAGATAAACATTAGAGGGCGGAATTAAAATGAACAGTACAAAACTAATCAATGGACTACCCGCTTGGCGCACATCCACAGTTTATCAGCAGGAGTAAATCCATTTTTTTTTTTTGTATGGTGAAAAGCATCTAAACTTGAATTACTTGAAAGAGAAAGCTTTTACTGAAAAAATATTTGGTAGGCTTAATAGCAGTCACCATTGTGCACAACCACTACCAAATATTTTTTCGAATAATGTATTCCACTTCGATAAATTTGCCTTTAGATGCTATTCGCCATACAATATTTTTGCGATTTACTTTTAGCGATTTTTCGCGCATAGAAGCTAGCGCCACATTGGTCGATGCGGAGAGTAGGAAAACAGCCGATGTAGTTAATTCATTATTAAGAGGACTCACTGAACAGTTTAAATTGCTGCGTAAACCATGAGTTGAGTCAAGTACAAGACACTGAAGACGACCTTACAGTTGAGGTCGAAATACGTATCTGTCAAAGGATGCAAATTCTTAGTGGAATTCAAATGAACAGTATTTAACGCGATTTTCTTTTTTATTTTCATGATTTTCTGTTATTTGAAATGTTTCATGAAATTGTGAATGAAATAATCAAAGACCGCCTTGGCGATCGCGACCTTTAATCAGAATATACTTTAATAAGTGGTTTATGCTATCAAATGAATCCCCTTATTAATTAATTAATTGATGACATTTTATTAGATGGAGGTCATTTCAATAAATAAATAAGTAAATTAAACTTCCAACCGTTAAAAAAATCACCATTCTAGTTTGCAGTTTTGCATTGAATTAACGACATAAAAAGGATTGAATTTCCAGCTATTGTTATACTTGCCGTAATTGTTTCTAAATAATTCTGTTAATTCTAATCTAATTTGATCCTCAAGTATTTTTTCATGTAACTAATGATAATCTTTGATGTATTACTTTACCTTTACGTTAGTCTATTGTCGTCACGGTTGAAACAATAAATTTTTCTTGAAATAAATATGTGAAACATAACACGGACGTAATGCATTGGACAGCAGATCTGGCCCTCTATCCAGGGCAATATGTCCGAAGTTCGTCCATCCCACGATTTTCGCGTGACAAAAAAAAAAATCATATTTTCAACTACAAAATAACGGTTAAATTGAATTTCAGTCAATGAGAATTCAATGGGAAAAGCTGTTGTTTACGATTCCAATAAGATTCCAATAAGATTTTCTCATCGAATGTCGAACACTGTTGAAAGCTTTAAATGATCGACAAAGAAGCTCCACTCGTTAGTGTCATTCATATGTCGACTACGCCTGCGCGCACAGGCCAATTAGCACTAACCGTCTCGACTTTCTGGCATGTTACGTCACACTAAATTATACAACACCAATACTGGTAAAGATACCAGATCTTCCTACCTTATATGGAAGACCTTGATTGATATTGACAGGTAGCGAAAGGTAGAGTCCCTATAATTAGAGTCTGGCGGACTGTCACTTTCGACCGGAGCCAATCGAGCATGACGTCATAGTGTCCTCACCGATAAATGCTACACCGCAGACAGACGTTCTAGCTCGAACAAATTTATTCAAATTTTCTATGTAAATTTTCACTAGCGACACCTAGGCAACCGATTGCCACAGTGCAGTTGACAGTTTGAGAAACCACGTGCGTCCAGCCGCTTACTTACCACCCAATTCACCACCCACCGAGAAATAAAATCAAAACAAACACTGTCAAAATCATTCCTACATTTGCGTCACATTCACAAAGATTTTCCACTGCGAGTGAAGTTCATCCAAATGCAGTTTTATTTAAGCAAATCTATGTAAAATAAAAGTAATAATGTGTAAAATAGTTTACAAGAGCCCTGTGCTAATTTGTGCAAAAGATTTTAGACATTAAATAAAAGTCATCTACTCTGCACAAATTAAGTGGAAACATTATTAGCGTGCGGTCTTTTCCCGCCATCCGGCTGGAAGACGACCGTGGTGACAGTTGTTGGTCGCAACGCACATGTGAGGCAGCGATTGAATATGAACGTCGCTAACGCCATCTGTTCGCTGATTGCCACTTGGCAATTTGTGGCGGCCATGTTTTTTACACAAACTGCTGAGTCAAACTTGAACGTCTGTCTGCGGCTACACCGTGACGTCATGCTCGATTGGCTCCGATCGAAAGTGACAGTCCGCCAGACTCTAACTAGACTGACTCTAGCGAAAGGTAGAGAGAGAGAGAGGAGATTAGTCAGTGACAGACGGGCGTGGAGGTGAATAAATACTACATCAACTACTGGAAATTTGAATCAACCGTTAAAAAGTTGATCGATGGGAAGCAGGCGGAGTGTGACGTCTGTTTCTCTGTAATACTAGGTTCTACTAAAATTCCAAGAAAATAAACCAGAACCAGAATGAATTAAATTTTAGATTCATGGAGAAACTTCCAAATTTAGAGTAAACTGTCATCATTCCTTTCTTCAAGAAACTGTCTCTAAATCATAAACATATTATGGAAAATAAGTGTGTTCTGGAAAGAGAAATCTCATCCAACAACTTTTACTCGTTCAAGTGTACTCAGACGTATTTTTCTGAAGTTCTTTTAGTATTTTTTTTTTTTTGCAATATTGTTTTATGATTTCTTACGGCAATATGTATGTACTTTGAAGATCCTCACTTTTTCTTTTGTAAGTACTATGCGAGTCTCATTTGTAAACCTTAACGGGTTATCAACGAAATTCGTGGCGGTATTCTCATGAGGTTCAAACACATCCTCGTACACATTCTTGATCGATCTCTTGGAAGATTTTTGTGCCAATTTATGAATGACATTTCTGGAGGCATATATTTCATGAAATCTATTGAAGACCCTCCGGAAATTTCACTAAGAATTCTTCTTGAAAATCATCCATGCCTAAGAAATTTCTCCATGGATTATTTCAGAAACATCTCCGGGGATTCGTTCAAAACATTGATTTTCGGTTATCACACATTTCAGAACACTTCCCTTCTCAAAGCGTGGCGTAATTTATGGACTTTCCTCCTTCAGAAATAACTCCAGGAATTCCATTTACAAAGTAATCCCAGGGTTGTTTCAGGAATTTCTCCATCGGTTGTTTCTAAAATTCTTTCAGGATTTCTTCGATAAATTTCTACATGGAGGAAATTCTCCTGAAGTTCTTTCATGGTCTTGTTTAGTGATTCCAGGGATTTCTGCAGAAATTGTTATAGAGATTCCTTCATGAGTTCCTCCTGTATTTCTAAAAAGGATAACTTTAGGATTTTTACTTGGATTTCTTAAGAAATTCAGAAATTACTTCTGAAACAATTCCTAGAAATTTTTACGTAAATGTTTTTGGAAATTTCTCATGAGTTTTGTCTAGGAACCTTTACAGAAGTTAAAGTATTTCTCCAGAAATTCTTCAGGGATTGAAAATATGTTCATGAATTCCTCCGGGAATTCTTTCTGAAAATTTTCCATGTATTTTGTAAAGAGTTTTCTCTAGGATTTTTTACAAATATTTATTAATAAATCTACATCCTTATAGAAATTCCACCAAGGGTTTCTGAGAGAGAGTTTCCAGGAAATTATTTAGTAACTCTTTCTTGAATTCCTACAGAAAATTCCTAAGGATTCTTTTACATATTCCTCCAGGGATTCGTTTATCCAGGGTTGTCTGCAAAAATTTAATAGACAATTTATTAAAAAAACCTCCAAGTATTCTTTCAGAAATTGATCCGTGAATTCTATCTAAAACTGAACAGAAATATTACTACACTTCTTCAGTAGTTTAAGGATTTTTCATGAATATCAGTAAGAGAATACTTCAAAATATTTCTCCCGGATTTTTTTTTATTCTCAGAATTTTCAGAGAATTTTCAGCGATTTCTTCGGAAATTCTTCCAAGGCTCCTCCAGAAAATTCTTGGAAAATTTCGTCAGGGGTAACCGAAGTAATGTCTAGAAGATTTCTGTTTGGAATTTCCTCCAGTAATCCTTCGAGATATTTCTCCACAGACATTTGCAGAAGTATTTTATGAAATTACATAAAAAATACTGAAGTTCAAGGTTTACTTATGGAATTTCATAGAAATGTTTAAAAATTTCCTGATGAGATTCAATTCCATTGGAAACAATTTCAGAAACATTCGCTGGTGGAGCTCCTTGAGGAAACTTCTTATATGGCTTTGGAGGAATTTATTGAAGATTTTATGAGTATTTTTTGAAGAAATTTAAGGAAAATATCATGGAGCAGTTTCTGAATAAATCCCTCAAAGGATTTCTAAAGGACATCCTTGAGGAATTTCTAAATCAAATCACGAAGAAGTTTCTTGAGGAATTCTTGAAAACTATTCTTCGGGAATACGTTCAGAAATTGCAGACAAAGGTACTTGAGGAATTCTTGAATAAATCTCCTAATAAATTTTTGAAGGGATTATTGGAGAGAATTATTTGAAACAAACCCTGGAAGAACTCTTGGAGATACTTCTAGATGGGTTTCTTGCAAAATGTCTGAAAAGTATTAGTATATTAAATTCCATGAAACAATTTCACTAGAAAAAAGAAATGTCAAGAAATAAATCCTTAAGTGATTTCTAAAGGAGCTTATGAAAGGATCTCTGCAGGGTGAAGGAATTTCTAAAGGGTCACCAAAAAAAAAATCTGAAACAATCCCTGATGAAAAGTTTCTATAAATCCTTAGAATAGTTCACGATCCGGTTCCAGGAGAAATATCTGAGGATCTTCTAGGAAGCCCCCTGGGCCCTGGTGGAAGGAAACATATAGAGAAAAACGTTAAGGAATCTCTCGAGGAACTCCAACAAAAATATCAGAAAGCATTCCGGCAATAAAATTAATATTTCTCAAGGAATCGAAAAAAATCGTCTCTAAAGAATCATCGTCCATATAAGGTTTAATATTTATAGCAATTTCCTTCGGTGCGTATTGGTATATGGGGCGCTGAAATTGGAATCCTTGAGTAACCAGCTCTGATTTGGCCATGACATCACTGCAGTGGCCTTAAATGAGTTTTAGAAAATATTATTTTTAGATGAGACGTGCGACATTGTGATTTTTAATCTAAGGGATTTCTTTATAAATTTCCGGGCAAACGTCCTCATCGATTTTCTCTAAAATCAATAGCATTGTGAGGATAGAAGTAGCAATTCATCAAAACTAGAAGTAGCAATTCACTAAAAAAAAACAAGCTCATGCCGATTACGCTGCCGCCCCTGCCTCAAGTTACTAGAAATGTCGCCGCCGGTGAAATCTGCTTCGGCGCACACAGTATAGTAAATCCAATTTTTTGAACTGTTCGTGATTCCGAAAACCGTCAAAGACTCCACGCCTAGAAGGTCCTTGAAACCCACTGAAACGCACATGAGTTCCTTTGGAGTTCCAAATTGGAACATCTCTAAACCACCCCTGAGTAACTCTAAAGCGCACCTGAGATCCCCTGAGACCCCATTAAAGCGCCCCTGACGCTCCCTGGTACTCTTTGAAATCCCTGTGTGCCCCTTGACATGCCTGAAGATTTCTTAGAACCTTTTTAAATACCCCTGAGGTCTATAGGTATTCTATAGATCTCAGAGGCTCCTATGTATCTATAGGAAACCTCCTGAAACGCCTCTGAGACCTTCTGAAACTTCTCTGGCACCCTGTGACCTTTGGAAGCTTCCCAAAGGCTGTCTGATACTCCCATGAGACTCCCTGAAATACCCCTGAGGCCCTCTGAAACTTCCCTGGAAACCTCTGAGACATTTCGAAGCGTCTCTAAGGCCCCATGGAACCCACTGAGACCCCTGAAATGCCCCTGATACCTTCTGAAACTCCCTGGCACCCTCAGAAACCCTGGAGACCACCTTGATAAGCCCTGATATTTTTGGGACCTTTTTGAAATGCCAATGAGATCTACTGGAACCCCCTGAAACGCCCTTGAGACCCTCTGGAACTGCCCTGGAACTCCCTGGGATCCTTTTAAGAGTGCCAAAGCTCCCCCAGAACTCCCCTGAGACCCCTCTGAAACATCTCAGAGATCCCCTAAAACCCCAATGAGACTCCTTGAAGCGCCTTGAGATCTCTGCGGCTCCTGAAACCCACTTGAAGCTCCCTGAAACGCCCCTGAGATCCCTTGAGTCCCCTTGAAACACTCCTGAGCCCCCTGGAGCTCCCTGCAATCCTCTGAAACCCCATGAGACGATAATGATACCACGTGGTACCCATTGAATGCCCTTGACATCCCCTGATATCCCCCTGAAACGCCCCTTATACCCTCTGGAGCTCCATTGGAACCCCCCGAGAAGCATCCTTGAGACCCATGGAGGCCTACTGAAACGGCCTGGGACCCCTGAAATCACCATATTCGCCAATGAAACTCCCTGAAACGCCCCTGAGACCATTTGCAGCGTTGCTGAGGTCCCCTGGAAATCCCAGAGCTCCCATTGTTAGGCGGTAGGTTCTTCGTAATATTGTGAATTTATTGATGTGGAAAGAATTTACAAAATTCCTGGAGGAAAGCTATCATTGGAACTCATTCTTAACTTTAGGTGATCAATGAAATTCTGACTGTAGTGTTTTCTACCGCTCAACTAGATGAATCAGTTGATAGCTGTATCGCTTCGTATACATATTAAACAGCCTATCTGTGGATAATCAAGAACACGGTTTCCCGTGTACTTTAAATTATAAGGAAAGTTATATTTCTCACCTTTCAATGAGTGTGGAGCAATGTGCACTGTAGAGAAGAGAAGTAGGTAAACAGCATATAAATAATAATGTTTTAAAATATAGGACATTATCATAACGTTGGCTAGATAAATATTCCAGAGAAGCGCCCAATGCTAACTGAACGAAAACAGAGTTTTCCGCGCTTCTTCACGCGAGAAGGAAATTGAGATAGCATGCGCGTGTGTGAGTGCATAGAGTTGGACTGCCTGATCGACTGGAAGAATGCGGATGTGTGTGGTAGGTACAGTGCAGGGTAGCAGCAGATAAGAATTGGATCGCGCTTTCATTCTTTCGGCTAACGTGTTGAAATATAGTCGTGCGTAATCTTGCTAAAAAAAAGTAAAGCTCGTCTGGAGTCCGGCTGTTCCTCGGCGGAACACGACATGCACGATAATTTTAAGAATTTCAATTTGCTTAAGTATTTACTAGGTGTGATTAAACTGGCCGAAAATAGAAATTCTATTATTGAACTGCAAATGAATGCTAATCTCTATTCATGACCTTACCGTTATTAGTCGCTTTGGCTACGAGTTCATTAATGTTATTCTCCGGGCAGTTGAAATCCGGAATTTTCGACTAGCGAAGTTGGATTTTTCTCCAAATCCGTGCGTCGCACCTAACTTCGGAAGTGGTGCGCTGTATAGCGGACCAGGTTTACTATACAGCGCATCACTTCCGAAGTTAGGTCCGACGCATGGATTTGGAGAAAAATCCAACTTCGCTAGTCGAAAACTCCGATTTTCAACTGAATTGAGAATAACGTTATCTAAATGGACTGATTTCAATAGTTTAGCTGCAATTGATGAACATTAAGTTGTAAAATTGTAGTTCACAAAATAACAAATCAACCTCGCCATTCATAAGGCACTAAATTCAAAGGATGAAAAATTCATTTATCTGAATGGAAATGAGCGTGCCGCTGTAAACATTAACCATAAACATAGATGACGAATAGTACATGGTCATAACATCACTGCCAATACCTGCTAAGACATGAGCACTTTTCACGAATTCAATTAATTATCCTAGATCTAAAGTCACGAATTCAGTGGTGTTATAAAGGTAACAAAACAGTTGTTTTAGCATGCGTACTGATTAGCAGACAAATGACACTTCATCACCTATTTTTTTCTGTTCTGATGAATTCTGCCCATGATTGCTATCTGACACTCTTTGTTCATGGTCTGCTGCCGGTCCCCCTCGTAGATAACGGGTGTGGCATGAGATGACCTTCAGCCACAGAGAACAGACGAACATGCTCGAACAAAATTGCTTGAAAATCTTATGTAAAGAAAAAACAAGCTCAGTAGCGACAACGACGGTGACTTTCCCACTCAAAAACTTGTTTCGACACCATGATGGCGCTTTCTGAAGAAATATTTCACTAGCGCACCTTTAAATTTTCCTACTCAGATTCTAAGCTGTATTTGCTTAAATAACAAGATGTTTATGATTATTTCACTAATCCAGCAATAAAGTTTGAGCAACCCATTGATAATTAGTTTCTTTATTTTCAATAAGAAACAAGTTGAACAAGAATTCAATTAATGTTTTCCAAGTAAAACCAACACATTCTCTTGGTGGAACTATACTAGGGTGCACACTTGGTGACACTAGCGCCAAAAAGTAAAACAACGGCAAATTTGTACCCCGATTCGAAATTTGACAGCGCCGCGTAATGGCCACATTCCCACTTATTTCAAAACAACCGTTGCAGTGCTTTACACAACTGCACTTCTCTGTGCTTCAGCTCTGGATACATTGGAGCATACGGAGTACAGCAAGCACTGATGTGGCGCTACCAACACCCATGGAACCCATCTCTGACCTGCAAAAACGCCCTTGAAACCGCGTCAGACGTCCTGGAAGGCCTCTGAAAACCCCCTGAGATAACCCTTAAATCCCCTTAAAAGCACCTGAACCCACCCCTGTGACCCACTTGAAATGCTCATGAGATCTTCTGGTACCCTCTAAAACCCCCAGAAACGCCCCTGATATCCTCTTGAACTTCCCTGGAACCAATCTGAGAAACGTTCCTGAGGCCACCTGGAAGCCTCCTGAAACGCTCATGAGCCCCTGACGCGCCCTTAAGACCCCCTGGAGCCTTATTGAAACGCCCCTCAGATCTTCTGGTAAACTCTGGAACCTTTTAGGACTCCCTGAAACGCCCCTGCAATCTCCCTTTTCTGTCCCCTCTAAACGCCATAGTTACCGTCATTACCCCGTAATCCCATTGAAGTGCCAACGAAACCTGTCGAAACACCCTTGAAAGGCTCCTCAGATCCCCTGAAACGCCTCTGAAACCCCTTGAAACTCTCTTTTTTTACTTTCTGGGAACTTCCTGGAAACCCCCTTGATCCCATCTCAAATACCCATGAGCCCTGTTCTTTCATTAAAGCCTTTACTTGATTTATGCACAAATGGCTCTCTCATTTCCCAGGTGCATGAAAAAGGTTCCGGTGTATATGGACTTTTAAGTGTCTAAACAAAGCCAAGAAATGTGATGATTATTGCTGTAGTTATTTCTTCAATATCTTTACTATCGAATTTTTAACGCAAGGCTAGTTCGTCTCGGAGCCCACTACTTTATTTCCCTTCCGAAGAAAGAATCCACATTTTTTGTAAATTTGTCGGGAGTGGGATTCGACCCTAGGTCATCTGCGTGATAGTCATGTGCTTTAAGCATCCCAACAGGCTTGCTCCGCAGCTGTAGTTAGTGATTTCAATGGATTGATAGAGTTCAAAAGAATAGGATAATTATGCTACGGTGATAACAAACTGTTTGGACAGTAGTGCGAATTCAAGTGCCAATCTGTTCATATCAGAGTGCAATTTTTTTACCGTGAATATCATTTGAAAAAGAGCATCTAATGCCTCTTCAGTTTTACTGGAAGTGCACTTCAATTGTTGACAATATTTTGATTTCAAAATACAAAAAAAGGGTACTCGCAACACCCAAGATTCGAAACCAGGACCTTGAGATTCACCGTCTTCTGCTTTAACACTACACTACTTCACATCTGATTATGAGATGCGAATCGAAGCGAAACTTTTTCTACCACCTGTCATCTATATTTACTTTCATACCAAAAACAGTCATTACCAAATCAGCAGCTTTTCCCTTTGGATTGTATTGCTTTGTACATTAGTGCAAATCGAAGTGATTTCCAGTTTATTTCTTCGGTGGGTTTGTTTTGGTTTTCAAATCAAAACAAAACTGACAGCATTGCGATTTAAAAGGAAAAGAATTTCTAATCATGTTGATTGGGACGTTGAATAGTTAAGGGATTTTCCATCCAGCGTGCAGAATTTCTACCGTGTATGAAAGTAAATATAGATGACAGGTGGTAAAAAGTGATTCGCTTCGATTCGCATCTCATTATCTGATGTGAAGTAGTGTAGTCGTAAAGCAGAAGACCGTGAATCTCAAGGTCCTGGTATCGAATCTTGGGTGTTGCGAGTACACTTTTTTATTATTTTTATTTTGAAATCAAAATATTGTCAACAATGAATTGAAGTGCACTTCCAGTAAAACTGAAGAGGCATTGGATGTTCTTTTTCAAATGATATTTAGATGATAACAAACTGTTTGGACAGTAGTGCGAATTCAAGTGCCAATCTGTTCATATCAGAGTGCAAATTTTTTACCGTGTATATACCAGATTTTGTCAACCTCTGTTTATAAACAGTATACTCTCATGAGTATAAGAGTATACTCTCACTATCCTACGGTCAAACTTTGACCACGCCATTCATGTTCATCATCAAGCTTCTGCTGAAAGGTAGACCATAGAGATCGACAAAAAGTTTGAAAAAAGATGTGTTCCGTGAGACGGATTTGATTTTGTCGAACGTTTCGACCACTTTTTTGGTCTTCTTCAGGGGGTTAATCGAAATTATCGTTTTTTGCCATCAAAATTAATTCGACACTTCTACAGGTTCCGTCTTGAAGTTGACCGAATATTTTTAACTCCTTTTAGAATACTTCGTATCTTTGCTCATACCTACTGTATGTATTTAGTCAGAATACTCCAATCATGACTTCAATGTTCAAACGATGCCTCTTATACGTACATGAAAATAAAACCTGATGTTTTCTGTGTTAACCGCCATTATTCGTTCCCATTACATGAGGAGGTACCTACAAGTTTCGTTGTGTTTCGCGGAAAAGATTCGAAACCAAAAACGGAAACATAACCTTGCTTTTTCTTGTGTAGCGCAAAACGCAATGCATGCTTTCGATGGAGAATTTGGCCCTCCCTTTAGCAACCGCAGGAAGGAAACAGCATGGTACTAATTTATCGCATTTCTTTCTGTATCCTTTCCTTTACAGTGACATCCCCCAACGGATCCCACCGAATCGCACCAGCAGCGCTGTTCCCCTGGCTGAGCACGTTCCTGACGTTGGTGGGCACAGTGGCGGCTACGATGGTTGTTACCGGAAGCTGCTGCCGAATGGTGGTGGTACATCTGCACCACCAACCTCGCCGATTGCGAACCACCTCGAGATAGTTCACTGCCATCAGCTATTACAACAGCAACAGCAGCACCATGGATATATAACTCCGACGACGGAGGAAGAACGTGTTGTTCTGGGTGTTTTAAGGTTATGTTCGAGCAGAGAGGTGTCGGCGGGAAGGGGCAAGAACCAACCGTCTACAAATGTTGAAATCAAAATCTACACGAGATGTTTCCTAAATGGCTTAGTTGAAAACTTTGATAAACCGATAATTTACCGATCGTTTGATAAATCTTTCAGTAGAAATGTGTACTCTAGCAGGCAGCCATTTTGCTATCATATTAGACGTTTTCGAATGATTTTTTTTGTGATTAGGGAAAAATGTGTCAAAATGTTTCCACAGTCCCGAACATGCAAGGTTGTAGAGCGCTGTAATTGTATTGAGTAGGCGGTAAGGTTAGTAAAATTTGAAAGAATCACGTGAAGAGAAAGTCCTATACATGATCCGTAAATGTGCAAGAGACTTCCGTAAATGTGATTTTTAGATGTTTCGTACCCGAGATTGAATGTAACCTGTGGCAAATGTTGTGCACGAGCTTTTGAGTGAATTATTGAGTGTTTGATAGTTGTTGGAAGATGTATCTTACCGAAATGGCCTCATGGAGATCACAAAAGGAACAGAAAACCAGCGCCAATTTCAAGAAACGCGTTCATTTTTCTATATGTGAAAGTAAAATCCTCTTCAATCATCCATCTCCATCATTAAGTATTGTTTCATGATGGAACAGAAAAGGGTTGTTAAACTGTTTCTAATCTTTAAGCACTTTATACCAAACAAACGTATCTCTTAACAAAATAGAGCTGTGCGCTATTTTTTTACTTCCTCGTGAAGGTTTTCTCCAAAGTCGCGACACCTAAACACCAATGAGTGCAAATGAGTATTTCAAAATAATAAAAAAAGGCCCTAGCTCTATCGATATCGAAGCACACAACTGACAACTGTTAATATGACAAGAAGCTGAATCGAGTAGGACCATCCATTTGAACTATTGTAAACATTCATATGCAAAAGGGATACACGAAACAATAGTGCGGAAAAAAGCGACCATAATTGCACATTCCTACGAGAAACGCGAACGTAAATGAAGTGCATAATATGTGCTCCCATGTGGGTTGTTTCGACATGTAAAAATGTTTGCGAGTAAGTGTTATGGGAGTTTTCCTGCGCCAGAAGTGTTGTCGAAATGGCATGCTAGTAACATGGAATGAATGGGATGTGGATGTTCGTGTAGGTGTGATTGTGTCACCATGTACGATTGAACTGAATAACTATTTCAACGAGTTGTGGAGTATTGAACACAGTAAAGCTCATGTAGGTACAACAATGTGCGACAATGATAGGATTATTTTGGTTAATGTGACAAGCATGCTAGCGAGCCGCAAAGCAAAGTCAGATGATTGAAAGTCATGTGTATGAAATAATAGTGGAAGTGAAAGTCGTTCCTGTCTTGTCAACAAAGGATCGTTGAAACGACATAAATGGAGGGCAAAAATAACATAAGAACGTTGCACAGGCAATTTGATTTCCCAAAAGAAGAAAAAAATTAGTGTAAAATTTTGCTGAAACTAGGAATTAAAATGAAATCGTCACAAAACCATAACTAATGAGATTATATAAGTGTGAGATTTATTGTAGCAAATCAAAACAAGAACAAACCAGAAACCCGAAATCAAACGTAAGAATAGTGAACCGGATAGATACGAACAAAACACAGAAACACACTAACTGTCCAGCTAAGAAGTTGTAAATATATATTCAAACAATAATCGATTTTTTTGCTGCGAACTAAGAAAACCGGACAACATTTACCAAAGACATGGCCGAGAGAGAAAAAGAGCCCGAAGATGAATAAATCGCTAAACTGCTAAATGGCAATCGAGTTGTTATTTTATCCGTGAAAAGTCCATATCCCTATCAAAGGCAGTTTGAACACCCACACAACTGAAATTGCATGAGTCTTTACGTCCTAGGTCTTCACCTGCAATCATGTACCACGTCTTAATGCTTTCCAAAAGTTTATTTCGGGATTTTTACCGATAATTTTCCGATATTTCTCATGGATTTCCTCACGAAATTTCGCCCGAAGCTGCTCACAAAATTCCATGAGGTTTTCAGAGATTTCTTCAATAAGATTTTGCGGAGTTTCTCGCAAGATTTCACTTGGATTCCTTCGAATATTTCTCCGGGAATTCCTTATAAGGAATTTCGTAAGTTTTCCCATGTCTCCTGCAGGAGACATTCAGAGGGAAACTCGTGGAAAAATCCCTGCAAGAACTCTGGGAGTACCTATGAAAGAAATCCCTAAAGGATTTCCAATAAAGATTTCGGAAACAGTTCTAGGTATGGACAATCTGTAAAAAAAATAATCTCAGCTGGCTCACTGCAAGAGCAACTAAGGTACAACTACGAGTAACAGCCTGGTTCTAAAAGAAACCACGGTAAGAATAGGGTCCTGAAATTAAAGACGAAATCTCGCTTATAGTGAATAATACGATCAAGCATGACATTCTAATCAGAATTGTACTTTATTCGAACTTGAAAAACAAAGGAATAATGAGAAAATTCGAAATAAGTAAAATGATAAATAGTTCTACTTTGACATTTGAGGTCAACCTTGTGTGACTGAGCTCGACATTTTTCGCACTGGGATTTCAAAAATGTTCCTATCTGACATACACGGTGAAAAAAAATCACTCAATGTATGTGTTATAAGCTAGGGACGAGACAAAAGGCTAAAAAAATAAAAATTATATATTTTCAACTATGGTTAATAAAAACGTCAAAAAATGAGTAAATATGTACTCTTGAACCATATATTGTGGTTTAAAACAAGAATCCCGATAGGACTTTAGGAGCATATTCAATGAGAAATATCAGCAAAAACTCCTACAGAAATCCCAGAAGGTACTCCGGAAAAAAATCTTAGGAGAAAGTCCAGGGTTTAACTCGGGGCAAATTCACAAAAACTTTGAGAGCCATCCCAGGACCATCACCGGAAGAAAATCTCTGAGAGCAGTTTCAGGAGAAATTTCGAGAGAAATCTCAGGAAAACTTCAAAGTAAACCCCACGAGAACCTTCAAGAAATATCCCAGCTGAAACTCTTGTAGAAAACCAGGAAGGAACTCTAGAAGAAAGCTCGCAGATATCATAAGAAAAACATTGGGAGAAATCTCGGGAGGAACTCCTGCAGAAAATTCGGAAAAACCTCTTAAGAAATCCTTGGAGGAACTCTAGTAGAAATCCCAAGAATAACTCCTGTAGCTATCCTGAGAGAAATCCTGGGATGATCTCCAGGGGAGGTCCCAAGAGGAACACCGCAAGGAATCGCGTAAAACCCACGAGGAATCCTGAGACAAATTCTATGAGAAATTCTACGACAACTTCTATTTATCCCGATAAAAATTCTTATAGAAAATTCAGGATAAATTCTGGTAGAAATACCATGAAAATTTATTTGAGAAAAACTCAGGAGGAACTTCTGAAAAATCTCACAAATGTCTCTGGGAGCAATACCACGAAGAAATTCTGTAACATCCCCGTGAAAAAGTCAAAATCAGTCAGAATTCAGGAATCCCGGAAAAAAAAACTGGAATAAATCCGGTAGCACAGACCTACAACCAACGACAACCCTGAGAAATTCCGAGTTCCTCAATGATCGACGAAATCTGTTGAAATACATCCCCAAAAGCACACGCAACACTTTGCAGTTTGACATTGGTTCCAGATCACATTTTGGTATTTATAAATGGGAGAAAATCTGAGGAACTGTGAGGAATTTCGAGCACAGTTTTCCGCACGTTAGATCTGTTTTGCCACTAGGCACAGACAAACAGACGTAACACTTGCGAAATTTCCATCGACCATGCTTTTAGCAATCATTTTAAATCTTCATATTTGTGGCTTTCACAACCAGAGGCGCGCGCATTGTTTTTCTATGTGTTTGACGTTTCACACTAGCGCCTTCTGTTGACGATGTTGCATAACGCAATATTTCATGAAACCTTTCCTCCAGGTGATGGTAGTGTGAACTGGGTGATGGATTTTCACGAAAATTTTTTTGGGCGTTACGTATGTTTGTCTGTGCCGAAAGTATACCGGTATACCTATCCGGAAAAAAAATCTAAAAGGAATGCCAAGAAAATGACGTAACAATACGGAAGGAATTTTTTGAGAAACCCGGAGAGGCATTCCAGGTGGTATTTTTAAAGATATTTCAGAAAGATCGGTCTTCCATTGTTTTCCGGCGATAAAATGTAATGAATGGAACCTTTCCGTTCGATACTTGACTTGATATTCCGGAAATGCTTCTCAATGTATACCAGGTCAACTTCTTCAAAGTCACGTTTGTTTGCCCATGCCGGCGACTCAACTGCTTATTCTCCGTGAGGTTCTTGGTACTCGCTACAGGAGCAACTGCTCCTAGGTTTCTTCATGAGGTCTAAAGTGGTACAAACAGGTACGAACTGGTCTTCCGATAAACGCTTTTGAAGGAGGCAGTTGTGCTTCGATTAGGAGTTGAGCGATACACCGAGAGGAATATCTGCAGGTGCTCCAGTGTGGCTCAGCCTCCCTCTTGCTCAGCTTCTTGAGACCACGCTTGAGAGGCAACGAATCGTTCCGTTTAATCGTTGTACTGCGCATGGTAGTACCACTTGGAGTAGGCATCCATCGATTGAGCCAGCGAAATCAATATGAACACAACACGTTCCCATGGCTTGACTGTAAGCTTGCTTTCGTCGGAGACTTTGTTGCTTCAGCGCACGCTGTACACTGTGGAACGAATTGCATCACGTCATCATCCACATTCGGGCAGTAGATGTAGCTGTGGGCCTGAGTCTTCATCTGGTTCATTCATGGTTGTCCACGAAGTAGTCAACCCTCAACCCCCCTTGAGAAAGTTTACCGCTTGCAGCCGCGAAAGGAAGTCTGCAAGCATAACCGAAGTTTGTGCTCGATGTCGAAATCATACAGCAAGAGTGTCAAGGCCTAACGTTGCAATCGGTTGCAATCTTCGGAGACAATGGTGATGTCGGACGCCGAATCGTGCTGAAACTTGACTGTTGTAACTTTGAGCTCCAAAAGAATGAACTTCCGCTTGCTTCCTCCGACGTTCGGAACGGTGTGGATGCTCCTCGTCTTCACGTTATCTCTGGATTTCGTTTGCTTGAATGGCTTCGAGGGCGTAGACTTGCTGTAGATCTAGTAGATCTCTTTCTGTCCTTGCTGTTTGTATCTGGAACAGGTGTGCAAACTGTGCTGATCATCACACTTGCAACATGGTGTATGAGCCATTTTACGAGACGTTTCGGATCAGCTGACCGCTCATTTCATGAATGAAAATTTGACAGGAGGTTGCGCCCAAGCCTGTGAGTGTTAATATCAATATCAACACTGTTGTCGTTTCGTAAAATAGACTATTAGGCACCTAGGGGCAGGACAGATCTAACGAGAGAAAATCTGTGCTCAAAATGTTGTTCAGAATTCCTCTCAGTTCCTCAGATTTTCTCCCATTTATACCAAAGTGCGATCTGGCACCAATGTCAAACTGCAAAGTGTTGCGTGTGCTGAATGAAAATTGCAGTTTTGGGGATGTCTTTCAACAAATTTCATCGATCATCGACAGAATGAGTTACTCAGAAATTCTCAGAGTTGCTCTCGTTTGCACAGTGTCTTGCCCCTAGTTAGGCACTATCGAATTTATCACAGGATTCTTCCGTTTGCGGGATACGAAGTTAACGTTGTGTGCTTCTTTGTTCTCCACCATCAGTGTGTCCTGCTTGAGGTTGGCAACGCGATGACATTCTTCCACGAGATTCTCCAGGGTGACCTTCTGGCCGCTCTCGTTGACTGCGGTTTCATCGGCTTTTAGCATCGAGATCAATATTGCTCCTGTGGCATCCTGCCAAATGATACACCCTGTTTGGGGGGTTTTGAGTGAGTGTGTACGAAAACGTGAGAGAATAAAGCGTTGGGTTTTGTAGCTCCCGAGTTATTATAATTAAAATACAATTTCATATTAACAAATATCACATTGGCGATCCTGCCAAAATCTAGCAGGGTAGTGATAGTGAATAGTGTTATTTTTTTTTAATGAAAGGTAAGGAAGTGGCTCGTGAAAAAGTAAGTATTGTTGTGGTTAAAAAAAAATCATCCATGTTGAGTCGGTGTCAGACCATGACCAACAAACTTTTGAGTCGGTATAAGGAGAAAAGAAAACGTTGAGTCGGTGCAAGACCATGGCCAACAGTTCTAATTGGTTCCGGAATCTGTGAGAAAGATGTTGAGTCGGTAGAAGACCATGACCAACCCGTTCAAAATTGGGATGCAGGATAATCAATATGGATAGTTGAGTCGGAGAAAGACCATAACCAACAATAATATTGAAAAAAAAAACTGAAAAAAAGTTGAGCTGGTAGAAGACCATAGCCAACACGGTAATTTTTTTTTTTTTTTGTTTTTGAGTCGGGAAAGCCCATGGCCAAAATACTATCAAGTTTTGTTGAGTCGGTGTAAGACCATGGCCAACGCATCGAATAATTGAATTGCAGTATGAATTATGGCACTTAGTTAAAGTTTTAGTTTGAATTATATTTAAAAAAATAAGAGGTAGATGTTCCTATAATTGAATAATTTATCATTAACACAAGCCCGCGAGCAAAATTTATCAAGTGAAATCGTTGTTACTGTTTTTAGCGTGTGTTATTTTTTTCTGAAGGGCATACATGAGTGATGGTTGATATGTCAGACATATGTGAAGACTAGTAATCCTACATTATAGAGATCTGCGGAGGCGGCCATAGAATTCTGCAAGGTGACGTCACGAATGAACGTTCGGTTCATTCTCGTTCGACCCTTCCTTTTCCCTCTCACGCGAATTTTGACATTTTCCGGTGGTTTGTTTTGATTCCCATTCGTTGCCGTTCTTTTCTCTCTCGGAGAGAAAATTGAGGTTAAATTTCGATGCAAAACTCTATTGTGAGCCAATCGTGCAGAGAGAACTGTCAAAGTGTGAGCCAAATGAACATGCTTATCGTTCGTAGGAAGGCGTCGTTTGAACGCTATTGCAATCGGAACTAAATAAATTAAAATTATTTATTTTTAATATCGAGATATTGGCGGCATATGTATGTTTAGTAAAAAGATTAAAAAAAATAATAATTCTGCTTTCAAAAGCTCATGCTTATGACGACACTTTTGTTGCTGAACTTGTCGAAAAAACTTCCATTGCTGCTTCTTGCTTCACTTCTGCCGATATGATTAGCGTAACACTTTTGCAAGGAATTTCAGATTTCTTCGATTGCTCCGCTATTTCTACAAAATTTTGAAAAAAAAAACTACCATAATAAGAAAATGTAAACAAAACAACTTGAACCACAACGAAGTCACGCACAAAGTTTGAACATCTAGCTTTGTAGCAAGTGTTGGCAGCTGTTGTAAACAAAACAAACAGCGTTGCCGAATCGACGTATGTAACTTCCGCTCATCTCTGTATTTGGATTTCTAGTGAAGACGTATGTCTGTTGTTAGTTTCGCTTGCCAGTTGTCCACTGTTTTAAAGCATCTGAAACACATACTACTGCAAATTATTTACTTAGATGAGAGTTTTGGTTGAGCTTGCGGGAAGAGCTGTTTTTGTTTATTATTTTCAACCAGAATATCCAATTGATGCAACATATGTAAGTATACTGTACCAATTAGAACAGAACAGAAAATTGTTAGCGGCAGCCATTGTAAGGAGCAAAAATTGTGCATCAATTAATTTAGGAAAATAATCGAAAAAATTATGATTGTACAGGAGATGAGCGGCATCTGGTACGAGAGTGACGTTTCGGCGGAGGATTCATTGGAGGACCGCAATAAACCTGAAGAAAATAACCCGGCTTCGGTGGACAAATGGCAGCAGGCGCATATCGTCACTTGTTGCTCACCCGAAAACGGCGCCAAGAAGAGGACGGAATGGCTCTCGGGTTCGTGGCCATTAAAGGCATTTGACGGGACACTACCCACACATAAACGGAAGGCGGAGTGGGTGCGATTCCGCGACCAATTCGAGCGCATCGTTTCGTGCAAAGCTGCCGTTGACTCGGTTACGAAGCTAACTGGTATGTAGATTTTTGCTGGTGATTACCTACTCAACATCATTGAAATGCAGGAGAAGCTGATTCCAGAGCAATCGAATGATGTTTACAAAGATACGATTAAAGCACTGAATAAATTCTTCAACCAGACTTGCGATACCACCAAAGAGCGGATGATATTTCGAGAGATGCGTATGGATGCTGAAGAAGCTTTCGTCGACTGGGTGCTAACATTGGAGCTGCAGGCAAAATTGTGTGAGTTTGGCGTAGAGCAACGTAAAGAAGAATTCATGCAAGCACTGATAAGGCGGTCTGTTCCAGTAATTGCCGAGAAGCTCTACGAGATGTCACACATCTGGGACAATGACATCGAGAAAATCGTTAGCTATGGCAAGCATTTGGATTATATGAGAGCCGAGGCGAAAGAGGCGAATGATAAGGTGAAGACCAGAACAGCTTTACCTGAAACAGCAGAAGACGTAACTGGCGGGGAGTCCCAGTATAAGGTGGTCAACGCTCTGCACTCACGAAGGCATAAAACGTTTTCGAACAGATTTGAACCGTACCAGCGGAGCGACGGTAATCGTTATGCATCCCGCTCGCGACCGGATGCTCATCCTCCACAATCTGGACGCCGGAGTGGATTCAATTGCCACAAATGTGGGACATCGCATGGTCCAAGGGACTGTAAAGCGTTCCGAGCCAAATGTTTCAACTGTGGGATAGTTGGACATTTTTCCGAGTTTTGCCGGGCGCCACGCGGTAACCACGGAAAACCAGGGAATTCGAGGCACAACGATCTGAATGGCAACGTTAAGGAACAGGCCCGAATGATCAATCAGGTATCTTTTGAAAACACAGACGACTAACATATATAATCACACACACGCATCAACATTCAACTACACATTTCTTTCGTTTCTCATTAAATAATTATCACTATGGCTGAAGTTCGTTTGAATTTTGGTCAAATAAACCGCGGACAATAAAACGTATTAGTAAATTTTTCTATTGATTTTTTTCTAAATCCTATATTATTTTTCTGTTGCAATTTACAGTTATTTACTAGTGATTCCGTGTCTAAAAAGAGCGAAGACCCCAGGTTTGTTCAGTGCACTATTGGGTCCGAGAGATTTCAGTTCTTGATTGACTCCGGTGCTACTGTTAATACCCTTACGAGCGAGAATTGGCGTACAATCAAGCATAGATGCCCTACCGTAATCCATGACATAATTATCTATCCTGAAGAAGTTATTCAAAGTTACGCCAGCCATCAGCCGCTGGACATAGAATGCTCGTTTAGGGCATACGTTGGAGTAGCGGGTGATACGAAACCAATGCGGCTGGCCAAGTTCTTTGTGATAAAAGGTACACGGTTGTCTCTACTCGGTTACGACCAGGGATTGGCGGCATGCACCGTGCGGTGCGAAAAAAGCGTGTGCTTCACACAATCTCAAGTGCTTGTCTCCCGTTTTGCCGAGAGACAGAGACGTATGAGTGAGAGAGCTTTCGTAATTGTGCGAGAGACAATCGCAGCACTAGCTCTACGGCGCAGGGAGTAATGCACGGTGCTTGGACTGTGCTTGCCTCCAAACAGAAAAAATCACTTAATAAATTAATTTAAGAGTTTATGTTTTCGGCAAAGTTGTTAAGCTTGTCAAGAGTTGACAAGTGATGGGTCGTTCGATTCGAAATTTTTCCAATCATGCGTAGTATCAAGCCAAGTGCAAAGCACGGAGACAAGCACCGAGAGAGTGCATACGACAAAGCGTGAGAGACAAAAGCGCTCCAGCGCGCGGAAAAGTAAGCGAGCAACACACAACCGATTGCGCGTACTCGTCTCCTTCTAGTTTGTTGTGCTGTCTCGTAGTAGCGTGTGCGGCACGCAAAGAGTTTTGAGTTGCACCCTATCCCTGGTTACGACACGGCACGCGAGCTTAATTTGATACGCATTGGACCATCGGAAACAGTAAACTCCTTGAATCTAAGTGAGAATACTACTCATTCGATGGCATTCCCCAAAATTCCTATGAGTGCGTTGAGATTCAGGGTTGACGATTCCGTTTCACCAAAGCAGATTATCAGGTACAATATCCCGAAGGCGTTTGAGCCTACTACGAACATGCGATTGAGAACCATGGAACAACAGGGAATTATCGAGAGAGCAGATAAGGACCAAGACGTGATCTCTTTTGTGTCTCCTCTGGTGTTAGTGCCAAAGGGGCCTAAAGATTTTCGCATCGTCGTCGATTACCGGGCAGTCAACAAAGCCATTATCCGCGAGCCATACCCAATGCCGTGCCTTGAGAAAATTTGGACTGCTATTCCAAATGGACAAGGGACACTTTTCTTCACTAAGTTAGACTTGAAGGATGCATATTATCACATTGAACTGCATGAACAGGTTCGTCATTATATACCGCATTTAATTCACCACTGGACTGCGAACTGCGACTTCATAAGTGCGAAAACGTAAATAAAAGTGCGCGATTGCATCAAATCAGGTTGATGTCTTCGGCGCACTATTTCTTCAATCTATGGTGAACAAGTGCTCTGAAGACACCGAGTGGATTTGATGCAATCGCGCACTTTTATAAGCGTTTTCGCACTCGTGAAAACTAGTGCGATAGTCCAGTGGTGAACTAAATGCGCTATACTACTTTTATGACAGCCAATGGTTTGATGCGTTTCACTAGATTACCTTTCGGCTTATCCTGCGCACCGGAGCTTTTCCAACGCACAATGGAAAGGTTGTTGAGCAATTGCAAAAACATCATCATATACCTGGACGATATTTTGGTATATGGTAGAACGTTGGAAGAATTAAGGGCCTGCGTAGCTGCGGTCAAGGAAGTTCTCCGAAACAACACGTTGACTATCAACGAAGCAAAATCCGAATACGACCAAACCCAGGTTGATTTCCTCGGTTTTACTATCGACGGTCGTGGAATTCTACCTATGAAGAAGAAGATCTCGGATATCAAGATGTTTGAGCGGCCCAAGGACACTTCCGAGGTGCGTAGTTTCCTGGGGATGCTGACATTTATCAGCCCCTTCATCAAAAACTTCTCCCACAAAACTAAACCGCTCCGTGAACTTGTAACTGGGAATTCGCGATTCAAATGGGAAAACTGCCACCAAGAGGCGTTCGATAATTTGAAGTTTGCTGCCGAAAACCATCTGATTAAACGGGGATATTTTGATGATAAAGACAAAATCATCTTGTATACGGATGCTTCGCCATGGGGCTTGGGTGCAGTGTTGGCCCAAGAGAAAGATTTCCCGCATGAGCGTCGAATCATCGCTTGTGCATCAAAGAGCCTAACAGGAGCAGAAAGCCGCTACCCGCAGCTACCCCGAGAGGCGTTGGCAATAGTATGGGCCATGGAAAGTTTCTCGTATTATTTGCTGGGACGAAGGTTTATACTACGATCAGACAGCGAGGCCCTCTTGTTCATGACCAAAAGAGATCAAAAGGACATAGGGAAGCGGATACTATCAAGAGCTGAGGGTTGGCTACTGAGAATGGATCATTTTCAGTATGAGTTTCAGCATGTTATGGGGAAGGACAATATCGCGGACGCCGCTTCTAGAATTGGTGCCAAAAGAGAAGATCAACAGTTTGGGGCGGAACAGGAAAAACATGAGTTCTGCGCGGTTACTGCAAGCCTTGGGGAAATCAACGGCCAGTTATTAGCTTTGACAAACGCTCAGGTAAAAGAGGAATTTTCAAGGGGCAGATCACTCTTTGAATGCACATTCAATTTGCATTTAATGTATGAAAATGCATTTTTATGTTTTCCATCAACTTAGCATTGAAATACGCGAATGTTAAACCAAAAGTGATCGAGCAAACCGTCATGACAGATTCTATATTTGTCAATTCTGTCAATTCGGAAGTGTTTACAGTTGAAATGGAAAACTTGGTCCGATATCGTGAGAAAAGTCACAGACGAATTTGTTTGTGATAAAGTGCTATTAATGAAATGTCGGCAAACTTATATCACAAAAATCTTTGCAGGAGCAGTTTTGGTTTTGGATGGGAACGAATGTTGGACTGGTTTCTACACAAAGAACATATGCTTGTACTAGATGGTCCGAGATGGTCAGAGTCTGGCTGCGACTTGCTGACTAGGGCAACAACCTCAAAGAACGTAAAAACTCTACCATAGGAAGACGAGCAGTATTGTAAAGAATAAATTATAGTTTATTTAACACTATTTGTTTTTCATATTGAAGTGAACATTAGTTCTTCACATAGACAGAAAGGAATTTTCGATTACATACTTCGGAAAACTTGATATCACTGCGACCATTTGTTGATCATTTGATTACCTCTTGATGAGTAAAATTCTTCATCTCAATTGGTATACCTACGAGCACATGATTCAACTTGATAAATGGAAGTCTGTTTAGCCTAATACACGAAGACCTCTAATCGGAATCATTTACAAGGTCTGCAGTTTGCCCGGAAAATGCTGGGCAATGTCTATCTGAAGGAATAAAATATACACCGTTGAATGCTCGTTAGCCTTTTTCTAATGACTGGTGTTTCTACCTCATCACGGAACCGGCCGGGCTAACCAAACAAAACGTTCGTATTGCTACCAGTACATTACTGTCTTGCTAATATGTAGTATCATCGAACGCTTATAGAATACCACCAGATCTTTGGGCGACAAAAAGTAAATTGTATCGCTGTTCTAGTCAGTTTGCATGAAACTGACGAAGCTTTTTGTTCGACATTGACAACTGTCAACAGTCAATCATTGTAGTAAGCCATGGGTTGCCAATTTACTTAATTAATGAATTAATGCATTCAAATGCATTCAAATGCAAGCAATTCTTTTAATACATCAGATGTTCCAAGAGTGATCCACCCCTTGGGAATTTTCCAAGGACCTTGAACTGCAAGATGTTGCGCAGTGGCTGGAGAAACCGGAAAAGTGGCCTACTCATATCGCGAAGTACCAACCTTTCCAGCAAGATTTGAATATTCAGGACGGGCTCCTGATGAAACGGGAAAAAATGGTTTTGCCATTCAAGCTGCGTAGCCGAGCGCTTTCACTGGCCCACCGTAGTCATCCAGGAATGTCTACCATGAAACATTTTCTCAGGCAGGGGCTTTGGTGGCTGGGCATGGACCGTGAGGTCGAAGAGTTTGTAGCGAGTTGTCCGGAATGTCAACTGGTTGTAAGAACGAGCAAACCACTCCCAATTAAGATAACAGATCTACCGAAGAAGCCTTGGGAGTACGTATCTATGGATTTTGCATCCGCTTCGGACTCGCATAATTGGAAAGCGTTGGTGATGACAGACAACTATTCCCGGTTTCTCGTTGCGATACCGATGGAGAAAACCGATACTGAGGCTGTAAAGAGGGTGCTTAGGAGAGTGTTCAACACCTATTACATCCCACGAACTTTGAAGGCCGATAACGGACCACCTTTCAACAGCGTGGAGCTTGGAGTGTGGCTAAAGGACGTATGGGGTGTGAAGCTTATTCACAGTACGCCACTGAACCCTACTGAGAACGGACTCGTCGAAAGAAGCATGCAAGGTATAAATAAAATAACGGCTATTGCAAATGCTCGGAAGGATAATTGGAAAGAAGCGCTTGCGGATTATGTGGCGGCTTATCCCAAGCAACACACATGTTATAATAGAGTTACGACAGCGCAAGTTTTGGTTGTATAGACGTTTATTTTACGTAATTCTAACATTGTGTTGAAATAACGTAAAATAAACTTCTATACAACCAAAACTTGCGCTGTCGTAACTTTTATATAACATGTGTGTTACTTGGGTATAACTCGTGGCCTCATCATGTCACCAAGATACCACCTGCTGAGATCATGTTCGGTAGACCCATCAGAGGTTTGCTACCAAACATACGTACGGATCAACAACAAAGAGAAGACGACGAATTACGTGAGCGTGATCGAGCAGCAAAATTCATCCGGAATGCGAGAGAAGATAGCAGGCGAGGTGCAGGTGATCCACAAATAAGTGTTGGAGATATGGTCCTGGTATCACACCCGAAGCGCGATAAAGCGGACACTGTTTACAAGAATGCGCTGCATGAAGTAGTGCAAATTACTGGAGAAGGAAGAGCTACTCTCAAGGACATGACATCGAGTAGATCGTTTGATCGAAATGTTAAACACTTGAAGAGATTTGTAGAGAGAGGTCCGATACAGGAGGTAGTAGACGGTGAAGATGAGGCATCATCAAGGAGTGACCTGACAAGCTCAAAAGGACAGCAGAATAAGGGGCTGCCGACAGCAGGAACTACTGGCGATAGGGACAAGGAGAGTGGAGCTTCGATGAGTGATGAGCCCATCCCTAAACGACGAGCAACCAGGATTATAAAACGGCCACAGCGATACATAAACAACTTGGAATATATTATTGGACCGTTCTTTCTTTAACAGCGGAAACTATAGTGCAGGAAACTACTGTAGAGAAATAACTTTATTAATTAAACTAAACT
>NC_085136.1:315046037-315056320 GCF_035046485.1 Aedes albopictus | reverse complement strand
TACTTCTTGGAATGTTTCCCAGGATTTTTCACATGATTCCTTCCGTATTTTTCACGCCATGTTTTGCTATTCCTCCCGGAGATTTTCCGCCCAGCTAACGCAAAGTCTTATATGATGTTGAATAGGATGTTAAAACGGAGGCCATATGCGTACCTGCTGCCATTTTGTTGCGTGTAAAGTGTGCGTATATCGCCTCCACTATTGCATCCTATTCAATATCATATGCGATTGTGTGTTGACAGGGCGGAGTCCTACTACCATTTTTCCAAGATTCTAACAATTCATTCCGGGATTCTTCCTTGTGAGTCATCCAGAATTCCTGAGTTCCGACCTATTTCTCCTGGAGTTTTTTCATGGCGATCCTACAGAATTTCTTCCAGAAGTTTTCCCGGTATTGCTCCCAGAGTCTTTCGAGGGATTGCCCAAAGGCATTACCGTGGGATTTCTACCAGGATTTATCCTGAGGTCTCCACAAAAATTTCTCTGAAGATATATCATAGATATTGTTGCGAAGTTTTCTGGATTTCTGTTGAAGATATTCCGCGATTCCTTCCGGTGTTCCTCGTGGGACTTCCCCAGGAGATCTTTCCATGATTACTTACAAAGTTGCTACAGGAGTTATTCCTGGGATTTCTTCTAGAGCTCCTCCAAAGATTTCTTAAGGAGTTTTTTTTACGAATTTTCTGTAGGAGCTCCTACCTGTATTTCTTCAAGAAATTTTCGTTAGCTTTTTTGTAGTGTTATGTTCTGGATGTTTACAGAAGCTTCAGCTGGGATATTTCCCTATAGTTCCTGTGGGATTTCTTTTGAAGTGTCATCAGAGATTTCTCTCGGAGTTTCTCGCAGAAAATTCCTTCCGTTGTTGGTCCTGAATTTTCCCTGGACTTTCCCCTAAGATTGTTTCCGTATTGCCTTCCGGTATTTCTGTAGGAGCTTTTGTTGATACTTTTCGTGGAGTTCTTTGCGTGATTTATTTTTAACTAGCTGTACCCGGCAAACTTTGTTTTGCCTACTGCGTTTTTTGACGTTTCAAGTTTCTAGCCAAGATAAAGTCCCCGGTCAAAATGTATGGAAAATCGATTTTCAAAAACTCTCAATTTTTCTATGTTTTTTTGTCTCATAAACATTCCTTGGGTGAACAGAACAAAACCAAGACGACCGAAACTGGACGTTCCGATCACGAGTTATGCGCGGCCCCACGATTTTACCCTTTGTATTTGTTTGTTGGATTTTTTACAGTGATCATTGTTTACGATATTGTTTACGCTTTTTTTCGGGATTATTCCCAGAGCTCTTCCAGGAATCCCTACAAGAAATTATCACTCCTTTTAGCACTTCTTATATAATTGCTCCCCGAGTGCTTGCAGGGATTCTTTCAGGGGTTTTTTCTTCGGAATGTCTCCTAGGATAACTTACAAAATTCCTTGTATGAAATTGCCGAACAAATATAGGAAGAAATCCCGGAGAAATGACAATGATTTTATTGCCCTTTTCCGGCTATACCAGTCGGCTAGTATGTCTGAAATAGACGTAAAAACTTGAAGTATTTTTAGGCAAAGTACGTTTAATTGGCAAATTGAGAGATAAATTTGTGAAAAAATTACCACTTGTTTTGGTGGGATTCGAACCCACGACTCCGTTATCGCTAGTCCGGCGCTTTAACCAACTAAGCTACAGAACAAGTTACAACTCTGCAGAATAGAAAGTCAAACTGGATTCGAAGCACCACCCTAAACCGGGTCCGTCTTTCACAACTTTATCTCTCTTGCGGCTCTTAGATGCCAATCTCCCGCACTCTCGCGTCCTACGAACTACAAGTGTGCGCGTATTGTTTTTAGAATGTTGATATTGAAGCTCGACTGACACATACTTCGTCACCGACCATATGATCTATTTCAGACATACTAGCCGACTGGTATAGCCGGAAAAGGGCAATAAAATCATTGTCATACATGAGTTGCGTTCTCTCTAGCGCAGTTGGACGGCCGTGCGTCCGTCCGCGTTGAGCGCTCAACGCATACTGAGTTTTCACCGATCATATGGTCGGTGACGAAGTATGTGTCAGTCGAGCTTCAATATCAACATTCTAAAAACAATACGCGCACACTTGTAGTTCGTAGGCCGCGGGAGTGCGGGAGATTGGCTTCTAAGAGCCGAAAGAGTGATAAAGTTATGAAAGACGGACCCGGTTTAGGGTGGTGCTTCGAATCCAGTTTGACTTTCTATTCTGCAGAATTGTAACTTGTTCTGTAGCTTAGTTGGTTAAAGCGCCGGACTAGCGATAACGGAGTCGTGGGTTCGAATCCCACCAAAACAAGTGGTAATTTTTTCACAAATTTATCTCTCAATTTGCCAATTAAACGTACTTTGCCTAAAAATACTTCAAGTTTTTACGTCTATCCCGGAGAAACCTGGCAAGAATTGTTGAATAAATCTCAAGAGGAACTACAGAAGAAATATTGAGAAAATCTGGGACATCTAGGAAAAAAAGTTCAAGGAGTAATCTCGGCAGTAAAACTCAAGTAAAACTGGAGAAAAAAATCCCAGAAGATTTTTTTAAAATTTTTATTTATGCGTATTTTAACTTAGGCTAATTCTACACTAATCCTAGAAGAGCTTCTGTAAAAATCTTGCCAGTGAACTAATTCAGAGAAAACCTGTTGGAAAGCTTTCCTGGAAAACCACTAAGAAAAATTCCTAAAAGAACTTTGGATAAATTTTGAAAGGATATCCGGAAGGAATCCTGCGAGAAACTCTAAAAACATATCGGAAAAACCTATTGAAGAAACCCCCAGGAGGTATTCCAGTAGAGACCTGAAAAACTCTCATAGAAATCCCAAGAACAACTCACACAAATCCCGAAAGAACACCGAAAAAATCTAGGATGGAACTATTTATGGGAGCAAACACAAATACCCTCTGGGTGTAAAACTGGGAAAACTGGAGAAAGATAATTAACAACCCATCTTAGAGTCCCGAACAAACTCGCGTGTTATGACTTGAGCAAGTGCGCTTGTTAACACCCGCAATCGCCGCTACATACGTCTCTTTACGAACTATGTATGTGCTGTCGTAACTGAAATCTCTTTGGGACATTTCTGCATAAAATACTTTACAGTTTATTTTATCCATCGTTTTATGAACCTTCCCTTTTTTAAGCTTTGAAAGAGTTTGTGAATTTTAAATGATGTTCTTGCTCATTGCTCATCACATGGAGTGGGGCGACTCAAATATCAATATCAAGATATACAGTTTGATGAAAGCTTAAGTATTACAGATCAGCAAATACTTCATCATTAGCACCTTCACCTTCATGATAGAGAGTTAAAATTAAAAGCAGAATTTGTCACAAGTTCACCAATTGATACGTCGTAGATGAAGTAACGTTATCTGGAGCCTGTGAAGTACCTGAGTGCTTCCAACAACAATTTGTCCCTTACTGCGTTAATGCAGGGCTCTGGCATGACTGACCTTTTTCCCGTGCTATTCGTGGGGTTCAAACTTTAACATTAACAATAATAATCAAAAATCTAGTGGAGGTAGCGGTAGTAGCGAGGTGAACCCTTCGCGAGTAGCGGGTTGGCTAGGTCTGCGTTAATGAGAGCAGAAGGAGGAGCAGGGAGTTTTGCACGTAGTGCCAGCGTTGGTAACCCAATTTCTTCCCCGATCATTTTGTCGGATGAGGTATTGTACGAAGCGTGGCAGATGAGAGCCATCAACATAAATCAAGATGAGCTCTCTGCGATGCAGGTGGCTGCGCAGCAGCTTCACTTCATCATTGAATTTGCGTCCTCGAAGTCTAACATCAGTAAATACTTCTAGCAGGCCCTGATGAGACTTCTTATGTCAATGATGGTGGTCCGGAAGGACCACTACAAACTCGTGGCAACTGCTAAAGCTGCAGAACTCGTGAAGTAAAAGGTTCCGACGTCTACATAAGCGGCTGTTAACCCTGAAGGTCAGCAGCAAAGTCAGCAAGTCGGACCCTAGCCAGGCGTCCCGGAAAGATGGGAAGGGTGGGTATGAATAGGCCGGACAGTCCCGGATCGAAGCGTTGCGACCACTAAGTGGTCCTCAGCAACGACAAGTAAGAGCGGATCAGAATGCCCTTGGTCCAGAGTTGAGCGAAATAAGAAGAAGAAGAAATCGCAGCAGGTGTAGGAGCGTGTAGGGACACCAGGCCTAAGAAACATAGAAAGGTAGATACCAAGCACGAGAAGGGCGACGTGTTTGTCATCAAGACTGAACAGTCTATGTACTCGGAAGTCTTGGAGGCGATGAGGATTGACGCCAAGCTCGTGGATCAGGGAGCCGACGTGCGCAGTATTAAACGTACTCGTACCGGTGAAATAATCTTCGAGCTCAAGCGCGACAAAGATTGCAAGGGCGCCGGCAGAAGGGGTCTTAGGAGAGGAGGTTGAAGTTCGACCTCTTACAGCAGAGGCTGCTCTGAAGGAGAAAAACCTATACGAGATCACTGACACGGAAGTGCTTATCACGGCACTGTGGCAACAGTGCGAGGTGCAGATGGCCACCGCAGCCATTAGGCTACGGAAGGGCCCGACAGGGACACAGGTAGTCTTTGTGCAGCTACCTATGACAAGTCACACACAAACAAGTCCGTTAAAGTAGGGAAGTTCAAAGTGGGCAGGTCAGTAAGACAACTGACCTTGCACGAGCCACCGGAGGTTTGCTCCAGGTGTACGGTCCAGGCAGGCCCGGATTTAAGGGGGGGGGGGCAATGGGTGCAAGTGCCCCGGGCCCCCCGATCAGGGGGGCCTCCCAAGAATCCCTGAGCACTATATATTTTGTTCACGAAACCATAAAAAATGAACAACAAAGACGATTATATTTCATGCAAGTTCTAGGGTGGTTATAATTGGGTTCTTCATAATCTGAAATCGAAATCCAAAATTTCATAATTTTGAAGCACTCTAGCTATTTGCATATTGAATTTGAAGTATTTCTGGGATTTTTTATCGGTATGAGTTCCAAAATCATAAAACTGTTTTGTCGATTTATAATATTTTGAAGCAAAGGAATTTGTTCTCTCGATTGAACTAAAAACAATATTTTGAAAATTCTTATTGAGTTCAGTAGATTTTTTTTTCTGTGAGTTAAAGTTAATACGTCTCTAAGCACAGAGTGTTAAAAGAGGTTTTGCGGAGTAACTTAAAAATCAGTCTATTGATTATACAATTACATTCTGAAAACAACTGCTTAGTACCTATCTGCATCAGTTCACTGAGTACAGATGTTATCATGGGAAAGAGAAGATAGTGATTCCAGAAGATGTTTCGGAAATTCGGGGCAGTTTTGGAAATCTAACTTCCAAAAACATGTCGGAGTTGCGGTTTAACATCCCTATATTTTGAATTTCCTTTATGTTTTTGAGAATGTATTGCTAAAGTTTCCCCTGGTGTCCAACCTTTTTTCTATCTGAATCTTGAAATACTCATGGAATATTGCAATCCTAAATAAAATTTCACAATATGCCTAAGTATTCTTATCAGAGAATGTTGGAAGTGGACATCTAAGGACCGATGTTGGTGAATTGCGAAGAAGGGGGGGAGGAACTGTTACCTTTTTTGTGGCGGTATTGGTTAACGTGCCCTGTCCAGCGAATTTAGGAAGACGTGAGTTTAACTCGTGGATTTTTTCGCAATTGTTCCACTCAATTGTCACTGTTTCAACATAAATTGTGCCTATGAACTTAAGTCATTACGTACGTCTAACATACCATTTCGGTTGATTATCAGAAAAACAACAACATTCGTGTTCGTGAAAATAAAAAAAAAATATAAATCTTTTAAATCTTGCTGTTGGGGGCCCACTTTATAGGGTTTGCCCCGGGCCCCCCGAATCCAAAATCCGGCACTGGGTCTAGGACACAAGTCATGGGACTGCAAAGGCCCTGACAGGAGAAAGCTGTGCCAGCGATGCGGCGGTGAAGGCCATAAGGCACAAGGCTGCACGAGTCCACTAGGGTGTTTGATTTGTTTCGGGAAATCCGCGAACAGCAAGCACCCAAGAAGGTCCAAGGTGCCCGGTCTTCAGAAGAGCTACAGTTGACAAATCACAGTGCCCAGGTAACACAGCTGAACCTAAACCACTGTGACGCAGCCCAGCAACTGCTGTGTCAGGCAGTTTCTGAGTGTATGACAACCGCCGGCAATTGCAATTAGGTCGTGGGATGGATCCGGAAAAATGGCGGCGGTATGGGCGACAGGTAAATACCTCATCCAGGAGTTGGTGTTTACTACCTACGAAGGCTTTGAAGTCGCCAAAGTAAACGGGGTCTTCTTCTGTAGCTGCTATGCGTCTCCGCGGTGGTCGATCGAGCTGGTCGATGTCCAGCATCTGACTGTATGACGATCGTGCTGACAGGGCGAAACCCGGTAGTAATAGTGGGTTGCTGCAATGCCTGGGCCGTGGATTGGGGAAGCCATTTTACGAACCAGCGGGTCAAATCCTGTTAGAGGCACTGCTTATGCTAGATGTCGATCTGGTTGATGTCGGTACCAAGAGTACCTTTAGTCGAAATCAGGGCTGGTAGCAACATCTGATGGTCAGAATAGTTAATTTAGTGACCAATTTCTCGAAAATAGTGACCAAATAGTGACTTACAGATAGCAAAAAAGTGACTAAATAGTGACTTTTGGCACAAAAATAAATGATTAAAGATTTAAAATTGTTGGACGAACTTGATTCAGAAAACCCTGGAGTATCGCATAATGAACATTTTCAAGAAAAAAAACTTTCACTCATTTCAAAAATTGTACAAAATTGCATGTTTATTCAATTTTTTAGTACAAAGTGTGCACACCTAGATGGGCACAAATGAGCATGAGGCTGATGAACGTCAATAGATCAACATAAACCCTATATTCACATGGTTGCTCAAGAGCACAATCGGTCTCCGACAAACTCGGGACAAACGGAATTAGATAAATATGATGCAATGATTTTTAGAATATGATTGTGATTTTATAAGGTTAACCCAACTACTAACTACTTGTTTCATAAGTAGAACTAATGATAAGCAATCAAAAACATTTTTAATTGATTTTGAAAAATTCAGTCAATTTGCAATAATTTTTGTTCAAGTTATTAGACGATTTTCTGAATAGATTTCTATGAATATAATTACCGGGTGTTTTTTCTACAAGTACGACGGATTTCAGGGGAACATCTTTGAGGGATATATGCTATAATTCCTGGAGAACATTCTGCCAAGAATGAAAATAAAAATATTAAAATGTTCATGTTTCGTGGCGGTGTCTCCGGCGATGCTCCGAATGTGAAATTTCCTAACGAAATCCTTGGAAAACTTGAAGTAGAAATGTGTTGACAAGAAATTTGATCTTTACGAACATTTTCTGGTCCAATAAGTTATATCTTTCCTTTTCTCAGATCTTGACGGATACGAGAGAAAATATGTTGATTCGATTGCGCCTGACACAGCACAGCCATGTTTTCGACTGTGGGTTGATCCCGAAGTTGTTCCTAGGAATAAAATGTAGAGTAATTTTAGGAGCTTGTCGATTTATCTCTGGGAAAATTCCTGGATAAAGTTTTCTTTGAATTAAAAAGTGTTTATTTTACGATACTCCTGAAACAAATCAAATATTTTTCTGCAGATTTTTGGGAGGTATCATCTCGGAAATATCTCAAAGAGGACTAGAAAAACATACTGAAAGACTCACCAACAGAAATTTTCCAAATGCATTATTATTTCTTTTTTTAGGTATTTTTTCAGAAAATAGTTGAGGTACTATAAAAAAAACTATTCCAGATATTCTAAACAGATTAAAAACCACACTTTTTAAGGATTGTATTTTTTTGATTTTTTTTATAGAATTTCATCAGGCCAACGAGATCTGTCAGAATTTCTTTCAGAAACTGCATCACAATATCATATGGAAGATCTAGCAAGGAATTCATACATAAGTTCTTACATATGCATAAAGAAACACAAGGCTTTTAGCATGCTCACTGAACATTTTAACGTAAACTCCGCCAAGAGTTTCATTAATAGTTCTTAAAATGTCCAAGAACTTTGCCAGTAATTTATAGAAAAAAAGCGATTTTTTTTTCGAGAATAGCACTACGAACTCCTGTGTGAAGTGTAGTCACATGAATCATATGTAAAACAATAACACTAATAAGTTACTCTATAAAGGCGATTAATGAATTTGCGTACATAGCTTTATGGACTAGACATTGTATTGTCATCAATAACACGTAGATTTAGACACTATTTTAGATATCAACTCTTGTTCTACTTACTGACAAGATTTCAGGACGATGGAAATAGTTGAAAATAGTGGCTTTTCAACAGGAAAAGTGACTTTAGTTGAAAAGTCTTGAAAGTAGTGACTTTATAGTGACTTGCACAAAAATAGTGACCAAGTCACTAAATAGTGACTCGCTACCAGGCCTGCGGAACGGAGCGGAGTCGATCATCGACGTTACTTTTTGTAGTCCTAGTCCTGCCCTAATAAGTAGTTCAAACTAGAGGGTAGACGATGACTAGACCTACAGCGATCACCTCGCGGTTGGTCACAGTATCGATTACAACAACAGCAGGCAGCGCCAGCGGGTAGAGCAAGGGCCAAAGGCCAAGCCCTCGTAAATGGAAGACATCATACTTCAACGATGAGGTATTTGGGGAGGCGCTCCGCCGTGAGCGTAACCTACTTGGTTTAAGCGGTGACGAGCTTGTAGCGTTGCTCTCGCGTGCGTGCGACGTGATCTAGGCAAGTCCACCTTAGAAATGGGAGACCACCGGCCTACTGGCGGACTTAAGTGACTACAGATCTGCGCTGCGCCTACCTACGGGCCAGGAGTTGGATGCAACGAACATGAACTGAGGATGAACGAAACCAACGGCGGGTAGCGTTTGCCGCTGCTGAAGTCGCGCTGAAATCCGCGATAAGGTCAATCAAAATGGCCTGCTTTGAGGGTCTCTGTCATAGTGCCAATGCGAATCCGCGGAATGATGTTTATAGGATCGTGATGGCCAAGACGAGAGGGGTGTAATGGCTTCTGCAGAGCAATCTCTAGAGATGTTGAAGGGGATCATCGAGGGGCTTTCTCCACGCGTCATAATCCGAGTCTTTCGTCGGATGCCTTTCGTCTTTGCGGGATAGCAAAGTCCCTTAGCGTAGGTCTAGGTAAGGCCCCAGGTCCGGACGTAATTCCGAACTTAAAAATAGCTATTGCAGAGGCTCCCAAGATGTTCAGGTCTTCTATTCAGAAATACCTGGACGAGGGAATTTTCCCAGAGATTTGAAAGCGACAGATCCTGGTTCTGTTGACAAAGGCGACCACCTGGAGTCCCGTCGGCATATGGACCAATATGCTCGTTCGACACGGTGGGGAAAGTGCTCTGGAGGATCATCTCTCACAGACCGTTGAGGCACACTGAGGGTGTAGATAGCCTCTTGAGCAACCAGTTTGGTTTCCGGCTGCGCAGGTCATACCGGTGCCCTGTGGTCGAACTCGACCCTTATATCGAACAACTGGCTAAGCGGAGAATATCCAGGTATCATTGCTGTCGTGCTGTTGATCTACTCAGTTAGATCCAAGCTCGCGGATAGAAAGGGGTCCCCTGACAGCAATGCTCGGCGTCCTTCTAAAACAATGTCTCATAGTGTTATAGTTGCTGCAAAGCTACGCAGCTAACCTCGAAGGAGCGATGTGCAGTAGCCCCTTTCTGAAGAAAAACCTTCTAGCTGATCCCGAAAAGACGTATAGGGTCTGTCGGTAATAGAAAAAGGTTTAGTGAATCTGAGATGTAATCATGTTTTCTTCGTCGACTGTTAGAAAAACTCTCATCATGTGTCTGATGAGCACATTTACCCTCCAATTGCCTAAATAAGAAAAAAACAATGTTTTCATGGATGAGATATACTGTTGGAAGGTTCACCGATCATGTAACGGGGATATGGTAGTATTCCTGTACAACAGGATGTAGTATACGATTAGTGTGCCTGCCTGAAGCATGTTGATTAAGAACCCTACTAGGATAACCAGCTTCCTTTTCTTGCTTCCACTAAACCGAGGCTATGAAACAAATTCATTAACAAATATAACAGTTATGATAACAACTGCTATGCGGAAAATTCACTGGAGTGCAGTATAGAAAGCTTTTGCTTTACCATCAACGCGAATCAAGAGCACAACAAAAGCCCAGGCCATTATAATTAATTATGTAATCCATCCGATATTCAATTTAAAAAAGGGGGTTAGACTGCAATCTCTTCCCAAAATATTGGACC
>NC_085136.1:314630052-314686817 GCF_035046485.1 Aedes albopictus | reverse complement strand
AGTGCATTCGGTGTACCCTGTAGTAGAGCTAAATCAAGCAAACAGGGCTTGCATAATAATTCTTCTGGAATTCTTCCAACAATTCCCCTGGAATTCTTCCAAGAATTCCCCTGGGATTCTTCCAGGAATTCCCCTGGAATTCTTCCAGGAATTCCCCTGGAATTCTTCCAGGATTTCCCCTGGAATTCTTCCAGGAATTCCCCTGGAATTCTTCCAGGAATTCCCCTGGAATTCTTCCAGGAATTCCCCTGGAATTCTTCCAGGAATTCCCCTGGAATTCTTCCAGGAATTCCCCTGGAATTCTTCCAGGAATTCCCCTGGAATTCTTCCAGGAATTCCCCTGGAATTCTTCCAGGAATTCCCCTGGAATTCTTCCAGGAATTCCCCTGGAATTCTTCCAGGAATTCCCCTGGAATTCTTCCAGGAATTCCCCTGGAATTCTTCCAGGAATTCCCCTGGAATTCTTTCAAAAATTCCCCTGGAATTCTTCCAAGAATTCCCCTGGAATTCTTCCAAGAATTCCCCTGGAATTCTTCCAAGAATTTTCCTGGAATTCTTCCAAGAATTCCCCTGGAATTCTTCCAAAAATTCCCCTGGAATTCTTCCAGGAATTCCCCTGGAGTTCTTCCAAGAATTCCCCTGGAATTCTTCCAAGAATTTCTCTGAAATGATTCCAAGAATTCCCATGGAATACTTTCAAGAATTCCTCTTCCAAGAATTTCCCTGAAACGATTCCAAAAATTCTTCTAAGATTCTTCATGCGAAAAAATATTCCAAGGGAATTCTTGGAAGAATGCCAATGCTATTGTTGAAATAATTCCAAGCGAATTTTCGAAAGAATTCCAGGTGAATTGCTGAAAAAATTGCAGGGAATTCCCGGAAAAAATCTAGGGGATTTCTTGGAGGAATTGCAGGGAAATTCTAGAGGAAGACTTCCAGAGGACTTTTTGTATAAATTCCAGAAGAATTTTTGGAAGAAATCCAGAATGACTTAACCAAAGAAACCGCTGCTTTTGTTCTCTGCCTGTCAGCTGTTTGTGTCGGTGAAGCTTGTCCAGCATTGTTCGGGTCCATTTATTAAACATAATGCCAACTTGGGGAAAACTTTATGCGTTGATGGTGTAAGATTGGCCGTCAGCAAAACACAAAGGCTGTGGAGAGGCCCATTTGAAGACCGAAGTGACTCATCCCCAAAGGGTGAATTTTACTTTGCGACTTTGCTCGGCGATGCTGAAACGTTCGCTGAGTGGTACAGCACGATGGATTTCACATCGCACAGCAAATTGCTGTGGTTTATCCTAGACTGGCGAATCTTCGAATCCTCTTTATTCTTCAGAATGCAGCCGGTGGCTACATTCGGCAAGCCTTTAGGAAAAATTACCATAAGCCTCGGACCACGTGTCCCTCATCCCAGAAGATCCCACCATCCAACACTAAATCTAGCCCGAGACCATCCATCTTTCCCCGAGAGAAAGAAAAACAATAGATTGTCCTTGGCCTTCCAGTAAGCTTCCACAGCAGCTGTTTCAGAAGGAGATTTTAAACCCGCACATCGTTTACCGCAAACAGCAGCGGATGTTGCATCAGTCCGGACGACGACGAAGACGACATTGAGTCCACATATTATCCAGACCGGAGCAGCGCGTGTGCTCCGTCGTCGTCCCCCGAGAAAATGATTAATTGAGTTCGATTCATCATTTGGGATGGGACGGCTGGGCTGGCGACATGTGGGGACACCGGTGACTAACAGGAAGCAATATGTTTGCGTTCCCCAATGTGCCCGGTCGGAATTTTGGAGATATTTGCCCGGCTGTGTTCTGTTTGTTCTGCGGTCGAAGACTATCTCTGGGCCGAGTGGCGAGTGGCTTTTAGCGGTGGCTCTGGTGATTCGGTGAATGCGTTTTGTGTGCACTTGAATATGGTTGGATATACAATCGACGACCAGCAGGCACCGAACTTGGCTGAATCGGTTAGGGAAGGCTTTTAACGAACGCACCACCGGTACCGGATGGGAATTCTGCATTGTCATCCGTTTCTGGGCCAGGGTCTGGGACAATTTGGGCAGGGGGACCAATTTTTGGCACTTGAGATACGTACAGTATCTATAGCCATGTACAAAAATTCAAGTGAATTGGTTCAAAAATGGACTGAGTTATAGAAGCAAGTGCCTGAAATGGTCCCAGACCCTACATGTGAAGAGGATGTGGTGTGGTTGTGAGTTTACATCGGATATATGATTCCTCGGTTGGGGCTTTCCACCAAAGGGTATTCTATGGCAACCTCAAATGGTTTTAGACTCAATGCCTTGTGGTGAACAGTAATCGAATGCCAATAGGTAGACAAATTAAACTGGTACATGTTATTGATAGTGCTATATTTTAAAATCGTACGAATTTCGGAGACGAACCAGCCTCGGGATGAAACTATAAATAAAAAAACACCTTTTAATCCACCTAGCGGTGCTGGCGCCTTTCTCGTGCCTTCGAAAACCCATTTCAACAAAACTCAAGTGACATGTTGATGAATACAGTTTCTTACCGATTTTGGCAACACGAGGTGAGTTTGATGTTGCCAAAAAAAAAGTTGTGATTTTACAACTTTTATGCGTTATTTTTACTTATATTATCAATATGGACTATTCACAAGTAACACAACGCTCCCCTTAGGTGACGTCCATAAATTACGTCATGATTTAAAATTTTTTGGAGTCCAGAAATCTTCCCCATGCATGATTTTGGAGCCGATAACTCCATGAAATAGCCCCTATCTTGAATTTGGAGTCACCATTTTGGATTTTAGACCTCCATCTTTGATATTTTGGTCGTCATTTTTGGACTTCAGACATCTTCTCCATACCAAATATACCCTACCCATATTGCATATTGGTTTCAGGGCCTAAAACTCCATTTAACAGCAGCCATTTTGAATTTTGAACCACCATCTTGGATTTAAGACCGCCATCTTGGATATTCTGGTCGCCACTTTTGGACTCCGAACATCTTCGTCATATCAAATATACCCATATTGCATTGCTTTAGGGCCTAAAACTACATTAAATAGCCGCCATCTTGAACTTTAGACCGCCATCTTGGATATTCTGATCGCCATGTTTGGACTCCGGACATCTTTCCCATACAAGACATACCCATGTTGCATGGTTTTAGGACCTTAAACTCCATTAAACAACCGCCATCTTGAATGTTGAGCCTTGGATTCTTGACCGCCATCTTGGATATTCTTATCGCCATTTTTGAACTCCGGACGCCTTCCCTATACAAAATATACTATTGCATGGTTTAGGGTCATAAACTCCATTAAACAACCGCCATCTTGATTTGGAACCGCCATCTTGGATTTTGGACCGCCGTCTTGGATATTCTGACCGCTACTTTTGGACTCCGGAAATCTTCCCCATACCAAATATACCCATATTGCATGGTTTAGGGCCTAAAACTCCTTTAAACGCCGCCATCTTGAATTTTGAGCTGCCATCTTGGATTTTAGACCGCCATCTTGGATATTCTGGTCGTCACGTTTGGACTCCGAACATCTTCTCCATACCAAATATACCCATATTGCACATCTCCTCCATACCAAATATACAAATATTGCATGGTTTGGGGCCTGAAACTCCTTTAAAGAGCCACCATCTTGAATTTGGAGCCACCATCTTGGATTTTAGTCCGCCATCTTGGATATTCTGGCCGCCATTTTGGAACTCCGGACATATTCTCTATACAAAATATACCCATATTGCATGGTTTTACTCCATTGAACAGCCGCTATCTTGAATTTGGAGCCGCAATCTTGGATATTTGACCGCCATCTTGGATATTTGACTACCATCTTGGATGTTCTGGTGGCCATTTTTGAGCTCCGGGCATCTTCCTCATACCAAATATACCCATATTGCATGGTTTTAGGAACCAAAATTTTCAACCGCCATGTTGGATTTTAGACCGCCATCTTGGATATTATGGTCGCCATCTTGAATATTATGCCGATATAGATTCTCTGGTCTTCAGTATTAATTTTCGCACAAAATTCGTCAATCATGCTAAAGGGTACAAAAATCGGCGCAGCTTGATGTGTCGCATGATGGAGCTTGGTTCAGTTTTATATATGACCAGTTCCACCGGTGCTGGTTCGAAACACTAAAATGGCCATAACTCCGGAACGCCTTGACCGATCCTAACCATTTTCAATTGCAAACAATGCGGTAAAATTCCGGTTCGATTCGTGCTAAAATCCGCAAAATTGGTCAATGGGAAGTGCCTTAAAAGTGAGTGACCTTTTTTTGTACACAGACATACATACACACACATACACATACACACATACGCACATACAGACATCATCTCAATTCGTCGAACTGAGTTGATTGGTATATGTGACTTGACCCTCCGTGCCTTCTATCGAAAATTCGTTTTTTGAGTGAACATAACGCCTTTCAGTCACTTTGGTGTACGAGAAAGGCAAAAAGATAAAACAAAATCGTACGACACAACCGATCGAGATCAGCTATGGCGGAGGGTTACGGGAACGTTTGAACGCATTTCAGGGCGTTTCAAAAGGTGGCTTCATATGCTCTCAGGTGAACTTCACCGAGGAGTATCAGAGTCGTTCCAAAGCGTTTCAAGGCGTTTCCGGAGGTTTCACAAGAGTTTTAGTGGGCTTCGGATGCTCTCAGGTGAAATTCACGGAGATGTTAAAGAGGTACTAGAGGCATTTCAAAGCGTTTCAAGGCGATTCAGGGCGATTTAATGCGTTTCAGGAGGTTCCTTTAGAGGGCTTCAGATGCTCACAGGTGAATTTTTCGCAAATTTCAAAGGAATTTTAGAGACGTTTCATAGCGTTTCAATGCGTTTCAGGAGGTTTCACAGGGGTTTTAGGGGGCTCCAGAGGCTCTCAGGTGACTTTCACGCAAGTTTTAAAGGGTTTTAAGAGACGTTTCAAAGTGTTTCAAAGCGTTTCAGGGCATTCTAATGCGTTTGAGAGCGTTTTAAGGCTCGCAGTTGAATTTCACGGAGGTTTCATGGAGGTTTCAGAGGCATTTCAGAAGGTTTCCGGTGAGTTTGAGGGGGCTTAGAGGCTCGCAGGAGAATTTAATGGAGGTTTGTAGGGATTTGAGAAGCATTTCAAAACGTTTCAAAGCGTTTCAAGACGTTTCAGGACGTCCCATGAGGTTTCGGGAGGGTTTTGGGGGGCCTCAGAGGCTCGCAGGTGATTTTTTCGTAGGTTTCAGAAGCGTTTCAAGGCGTTTAAGACGTTTCAAGGCACTTCAGGAGGTTTCACAGGGGCTACAAGGGGCTTCAGAGGCTCTCAGGTGACTTTCACGTAGGTTTTAATAGGGTTTTAGAGGCGTTTTAACTCCTTGAAGCCGGAATTTTTCCATGTGTTCTTCCAAAGTTTTTTTCTACGTTTTTCTGTAGTTTTGGTATTCAATAGTATAAAAACGGTAGAATATTATGCGGAATAATTTTTCTGGACATCCTAGGTCATCCAAACTATTCTTGAGTTTAGATCCTATGGATCTATGGCTGTAACGGTAACTTTTTACATTATACAAAGCTGCGATTTGTAATCTATCATGTCCAGTAAGTCTTCTGAAAATTCAATAGACAGTAACAGATCATTCGGGATATCCTAGATCATCCAAACTGTTCATGAGTTTAGATCCTAAAGTCTATGGGTGTAACGGTAACTGATTGCATTATACAAAGCTGCGATTTGTAATCTATCATGCCCAGTATGTCTTCTGGAAGGTAATTAGACAGTATCAGATCAGTCGGGACATCCTATGTCATCCGAAAGTGTTCTTGAGTTTAGATCCTAAAGTCTGCGGGTGTAACGGTAACTAATTTCATTATACAAAGCTGCGATTTGCAATCTATCATTCCCAGTATGTCTTCTGGAAGGTAAATAGACAATATCAGATCATTCTGGATATCCTAGGTCATCCAAGCTGTTCTTGAGTTTAGATCCCAAAGTCTACTGGTGTAACGGAAACTGCTTTCATTATACCAAGCTGCGATTTGTTATCTATCACGTCCAGTAGCTCTTCTGAAAGCTTAATAGACAATATCAGATCAGTCGGGATATCCTAGGTCATCCAAACTGTTCTTGAGTTTAGATCCTGAAGTTTACGAGTGTAACGGTAACTTCTTACATTAAAAGCTATGATTTGTAATCTATCATGTCCAACAAGTCTTCTGAAAGTTACAGTTGCTGTTTTTATCAACTAAGCTTCATAACAGTAAGGAGCCCATAATATCCTAAAAATATATAACAACGCGTATTGTTCCTCTAACGGATGTGGTAAGTACAGTGGATTATGTAATATCTTAACGTTGTGGCAAAAGGCTATTATCAAAAGTGTAGACCTGAAGCTATGGTCTCCGGAGTAGTGAAGTTGATTTGGAATATCTCAAAACTATCATTACAGATTACAGTCTAAAGTTCATTGTGAGATTAAAAACTGTTACAATCAAGAGCTAAACTTCAGGATAGTTTGGACGACCCTCAATGTCCCAAAGGTTCATAAAAATATAAAGTAGAGTTTAGATTGGTCCAGTCACCGCTATTGATTATGAAACGTTACTCCGTATGTCAGATATAGCTGATGTTACGAATGTAGACCTCAAGTTCTGAACTCATGGATAGTTTAACTGACCTGGAACTTTCCCATAGTGTCTCTAAATGAAATTTGAGATTTCAAGAGCTTCACGGATCTCAGCAGATCCTATGCTATTATTTATGGTGGAAACACAAAGTTTTTTTTGTAGATTTGAAGGGCTTCATTATAGAACAGTTTGGACGACCGTGGATGTCCCAAAGGTTTATACAAATAAAAAATAGACTTCAGATTGTTCCAGTAACTGTGGTTGATTATGCAGCGTTACTCAGTATAACAGATATGGATACAGTAACGAGTGTAGACCTGAAGTCCTGAACTCCAAAGAAGTTTGGCTGACCTAGAATATCCCTGTAGTGACTCTAAATGGCATTTGAGATTTCAAGAGCTTCACGGATCTCAGCAGATTATGCTATGTGAAAACACATACAAATTTTCTTGTAGATTTGAAGGGCTTCATTATAGAACAGTTTGGACGACCGTGAATGTCCTAAAGGGTTATAATAAAAAGTAGACTTCAGATTGCTCCAGTAACTGTGGTTGATTATGCAGTGTTACTTAGTATAACAGATATAGATACTGTTACGAGTGTAGACCTGAAGTCTTGAACTCCAAGGAAGTTTGGCTGACCTGGAATATCCGTGTAGTGTCTCTAAATGTTATTTCAGAATTAAAGAGCTTCGTGAATCCCAGCAGGTTATGCAATACTATTATTATATAAACGAAACCCACATCCAAGTTTAGCTTTTAGAACAACTGGTATGTCAATTATTTAGTTTTTTCAAATTTCATGATGTTCAGGATGTTCTAGGTAATCAATTAAGTCCCAAATACAAATATCCCAATTTTTCCCTAATAGAGGACTTAATTTGCAACAACTTTGCCGAAGAAAGTATTCTGTTTTATCGAATGGGTGAATTTATACAGCAGTTTCTATGTTGGGGTCATTTATGACCCCTCCGGCTCCAAAGGGTTAAAGTGTTTCGGTGCATTTCAGGAGGTTTTCTGTGAGTTTGTGGGGGCTTAAGAGGCCCTTAGGCACTTAGGTTTAATGAGGGTTTTAGAGGCGTTTCAAAGTGTTTCAAGGCGTTTCAATGCGTTTCATTGCATCTCAGGGCGATTCAGGAGGTTTCACAGAAGTTTTGGGGGGCATTAGATGCTCTCAGGTGAAATTCACGGAGTTGTTAAAGAGGTTTTAGAGGCATTTCAAACCGTTTCAAGGCGATTCAATGCGTTTTAATGCATTTCAGGAGGTTTAGGAGGTCTTCAGGGGGCTATACAGGCTCGCAGATGAGTTTTACGAAGGTTCCATGGGCGTTTCAGAGGCGTTTCAAAGCATATCAATGCGTTTCAGGGCATTTCAAAAGGTTTCACAGGGACTTTAGGTGACTTAAAAGACTCGCAGGTGAATTTCGCGGAGGTTTCATGGGGGTTACTGAGGCATTCCAAAGCGTTTCAAGGCGTTTTAATGCATTTCAGGGTGTCAGGAGGATTTTTGTCGCATGTGGATTTCTCGTGGGTTTTAACGGGGTTTCAGAGGCGTTTCATAGCGTTTCAATGTGCTTCACGAGGTTTCACAGGGGTTTTAGGGGGCTTCAGAGGCTCTCAGGTGACATTCACGCAGGTTTTAAAGGTGTTTTAGAGGCGTTCCAAAGTGTTTCAAAACGTTCCAGGACGTTTTGATGCATTTCAGGGCGTTTCAGGAGGTTTAGGGGACCTTAAGGGGACCTTAAGGGGGCGTTAGAGGCTCGCAGATGAATGTCACGAAGGTTTCATGGGGGTTTCAGAGGTGTTTGAAAGCGTTTCAAGGCGTTTCAATGCGTTTCAGGGCATTTCAGGAGGTTTCCGGTGAGTTTGAGGGGGCTTTAGAGGCTCGCAGGTGAATTGCACGGAAGTTTAATGAGGGTTTCGAAGGCGTTTCAAAGTGTTTCAAGGCGTTTCAATGCGTTTTAGAGCATTTCAAGGTATTTCAGGAGGTTTCACAGGGGTTTTAGGGGGCTATAGTGACTTTTAGGTAAAATTTACCTGGGTTTTATAGGGATTTCAGAGGCGTTTCAGAGCGTATCAAAGCGTTTCAATGCGTTTAAATGCGTTTCAGGGTTCCAAGTAACACACTTGTCACCGAAGAGTCACGGCGGCGCAGGTTTTTGTTGCGCAGAAGTCACTGCGACTTACTTTTAGCAAGGTAGTATTTATTTGTTAGAAGTAAGTCATAGTAACTTCTACGTAACAAAAACCTGCGCCGCCGTGACTCCTGACAAGTGTGTTACTTGGGGTGTTTCAGGAGATTTCATATGGGTATTCAGAGGCTCTCAGGTGAATTTCATGAAGGTTTAGTAGGGGTTTAAGGAGCGTTTCAAAGTGTTTCAAGACGTGTTTTCTATGCGTTAAAGGAGGGTTTACGGGGGCTTCAGAGGCTCGCCGGTGATTTTCACGCAGGTTTCATAGGGGTTTCAGAGGCGTTTCAGGAGGTTTCAGAGTGGTTAAAGATTCAGAGGCTCTCAAGTAAATTTCATGAAGATTTCATGGGGGTTCTAGAGGCGTTTCGGAGCGTTTCAAGGCATCTCAATGGTCAGAGCGAAGAAATTGTTGCATCATTAATGTTGGGAATCTTCAATGTCATTTCTATTTATTGTGCTGCTCTTAGTAAGATTCATGATATCCAAAATGTAATGCTCGTATAAAAAAAATAAATTTTGGAAAATTTTTTGGCAACTCCCATCAAAATTTCTAAAAATATACACTCTCAGATTTTTTTAACACAAAATATAAACTTTTGAATACTGTGAGAAAAAATGAATAACTACATACTTTTGCAAATTAACAATGTCCAATTAATGAGGGGTGCCAATCTGGATGCTTGCCAAAGGCGCTATGGGACCACGCTACAGCTCTGATCACTGATTACGCTTGTAGATCAGATAGCCTAAACTCCAGGAAGTTCTCGGATACTCTTGAACTTTTAACTCTTAAACACTCCGAAAACGTCTCTTAACTCTTAATTCTGCTTTTTTCCATAAACCAACTTAATCTGTAATCTTAAGTACTCCAACTGCTCGGAACACAATCAAATTCCATTAAGGTAACGTTACCTAAATGGAGGGACCTAAATATATTTTACCTAAATGGATCTTACCTAAATGGATCTTGCCTAAATGTAGGTACTACGACTTTCGCGAAGTCCGTTCAGCAGGCTGGTTCAATTCTTTTTATTCCAAATTTTACTAGGACTCCTAAGGTCAAATTTTCTTTTAAAGAAATACCACCCAATCCTAAAACTCGAAAGAGATGAGGCGCTGTGCTGGTGATCATTTAGTGGAAAAATTGTCACTTGTTCTTGCCAGCTATTGTCTTAGCCAAGGATTCCCGAATAAAGCACCCCAGTATCCGGCAGGCACCTGCGCTGCGTAACGGCAACGACACTCGGGTAGAAGCTTGGAAGGTTAGAAGTAGGTAATTTGACCGCCTGATGCTTGCTCTCAGAGCTTTCGCAGTTTTATGAAAAGGCACAGTCGCCGGTAGCTTTCATTATTACGAAAACTTACCGGCGGCGGAGACAGCAGCACCATCACCTTCAAACTGTGCAGTCAGTTCAGTATCTAAATCATCCACTAACAGCAGCAGCGGAGGACTATTATAGTGATGAAGATCAGCACCCGAACAACGCAACGTGTTGGAAAATGCGGAAAGTTAAGCTCGTAAATCAAGTTTATTTGGGGGCAGGTTTGCCGTTTGTAGCTGTCGCCGTCAGACTGGCACCAGCGCTAACACCATCGCCGTCGGTTTTGAAACCCGGTTTCAACCAGGATTAGCTTACCTGGGCTGGGCTGGGTGGTGCAGAATTTGATAATCAAGATGCTAATTCCGTGAGTTGGGAAGGGGAAAATTCTATAGTGTGGGAACTATTATAATGGGGGTGTAAGTGCCTGGAAAAGAGCCATTTAACGGTGTTGAATAGCAAGTTGAAATAGCTCGGGAGAATTTCGAAATAGTTTACGAATCACAATTTCAATTAAGTTATGCTGGGTATATGCTTGGAAGAATTCCCCAGGAATTCTTGGAAGATATCCTGGTGAATTCTTTAAAAGGAAATCTTGGAGAATTCATGTGCGAACTCCTGGGAAATTTTTGGTCGAATTACAAGAAGAATTTTCGAAAAATCATTGGAAGAATTCCTGAGAAATTATTATGAGAATTCCAGGAAACAATTTAAAAAAAAAATCATGAGAAAGAATTTCTGGTAAATTCATGAAAATTTGTATGAATTCTTGAAAATAATCTTGGTAGAATTCCGAAGGTATTCTTGGAAGTATTCCAAGGAAAACTTAGGAAAAATTCCAGGGGAATTCTTGGATGAATTCCAGGGGAGCTCTTGGATGAATTCCAGGGGAATTCTTGGAAAAAATCCAGGAAAATTCTTGGAAGAATTCCAGCGAAATTTTTCAGAGAATTTCAGGGAAATTTTTGGGAGAATTCCAGGGGAATCCTTGGGAGACTTCCAGGGGAATTCTTCGGAGAATCCCAGAGGAATTCTTGGAAGAATTCCAGAGGAATTCTTGGAAGAATTCCAGTGGAATTCTTGGAAGAATTCCAGATGAATTCTTGGAAGAATTCCAGAGGAATTCTTGGAAGAATTGCAGAGGAATTCTTGGAAGAATTGCAGAGGAATTCTTGGAAGAATTCCAGAGGAATTCTTGGAAGAATTCCAGAGGAATTCTTGGAAGAATTCCAGAGGAATTCTTGGAAGAATTCCAGCGGAATTCTTGGAAGAATTCCAGCGGAATTCTTGGAAGAATTCCAGCGGAATTCTTGGAAGAATTCCAGCGGAATTCTTGGAAGAATTCCAGCGGAATTCTTGGAAGAATTCCAGCGGAATTCTTGGAAGAATTCCAGCGGAATTCTTGGAAGAATTCCAGCGGAATTCTTGGAAGAATTCCAGCGGAATTCTTGGAAGAATTCCAGCGGAATTCTTGGAAGAATTCCAGCGGAATTCTTGGAAGAATTCCAGGGGAATTCTTGGAAGAATTCCAGCGGAAATCTTGGAAGAATTCCAGCGGAAATCTTGGAAGAATTCCAGCGGAAATCTTGGAAGAATTCCAGCGGAAATCTTGGAAGAATTCCAGCGGAAATCTTGGAAGAATTCCAGCGGAAATCTTGGAAGAATTCCAGCGGAATTCTTGGAAGAATTCCAGCGGAATTCTTGGAAGAATTCCAGCGGAATTCTTGGAAGAATTCCAGCGGAATTCTTGGAAGAATTCCAGCGGAATTCTTGGAAGAATTCCAGCGGAATTCTTGGAAGAATTCCAGCGGAATTCTTGGAAGAATTCCAGCGGAATTCTTGGAAGAATTCCAGCGGAATTTTTGGAAGAATTCCAGCGGAATTCGTGGAAGAATTTCAGCGGAATTCGTGGAAGAATTTCAGCGGAATTCTTGAAAGAATTTCAGCGGAATTCTTGGAAGAATTCCAGGGAAATTCTTGGAAGAATTCCAACCCGAGCAGAGGAGAATATCAAAATAATAACTACGAAATAACATAACCTGTTTTTATATCTTGGTTTGTTATCATTATCTTATCAAGGCATTACTTCTCCATAACATCTTTTGTTGGGCAATCTTATTTTGTTATGAGCACGATATTGGTATACATTCATTAAATAACATTTAAATAATATGGTTTGTTGTAAAACAAATTTAGTTATTATTGAACCATAGAGTGTGCATAAATATTTAAATTTAAATATTGATACAACGATAAAAAGTTTTGAAATCAAAACTACATCATTAGATTTACGGTGTTTTCAGCATTCCGTGATAGTGAGCTTATGCAAAATCTCTCATCTATTCACCTTCCTCTTTTCTCTGGTCTTACATCCTAACTGGTAGCTCAGCTTGTGTTTTGGTGTTATAGATAGTAGAGTCAACATTGATCAGTGGAGATGAGCGAAATGAATCCAAAAGAACATGATTTCACAATTCCAACAACGCCAACGAGCCATTTTACAAGATGTTTTCGATCAGTGTTAAAATTCCAGAAGCAACTTTTTGAAAGGTTTCTAAGAAAAATACCATAAAATTCCAACTAGTCTTTTGGGGAAACTCAAAAAATTGGGTCCATTATTTATTATCTCCCTCATGGCATTTACCACACATAATATTATATCACAGAGAACAGACATCCAAGTGCACTCCCGAAACTGTGTAAGGAATTTAACGGCCATTTGAATTCGGCAACACAAGTGGCAATACCGTGGCGCTGCAATCGGTTAGTTTCTCATACTATTTTATTTCACCACTTAAATGTTTCAATTCACCACTGACTGTGGCAATATGGTGTTTGGCGGCGTTAGTGTTTTCATCGTGTATTGGTTTGCAACCTTACTAAAATGAAGATTCAAATCCTTACACAAGTTTCTGAATGAAATTTGTTCTAGCCTGGATGTCTATTCTCTGTGTTATACATAAGGTACATTATTATATTTCAGGTATAATAAAGAAATTTTGTTCAATATAGTTATCATTATTGTAATCATAACTATTTCTGTTATTAAATTATTATCAATATCTTCGAGAGTTCAAAATTTGTTTTTGAAATATTGTTATATTCATTATTATTAAGTTGTAATTGAAACCAACAAAACATGTTATCAAATTGGTCCTCCAGGAACGTTTTTTTGTTATGATTTTTGTTATTTTGCCGCTTATGACAGACAAGTTAATAACATAATATATTATGCTAATAACATGAAAATAACCGATTCCATTGCTTAGTTATTTTGCCAAAATAACGCATTTTATTATGGAGTTGTTATTTCCTTCTGCTCGGGAAGGGAATTTCAGAGAAATTCTTGGAAGATTTGCAGAGGAATTCTTGGAAGAATTTCGCTGAGTAATTCCGAGTACAAACTGTCAGTCAGATAAGGATGTGGACGTTGAACTGCGAGCGAAAGTTTGTTGATGATTACGCACGCCAATTTGATGGTGAGAAAGCAAATTTACCCTCTAGTGCGTGTGTAAACTCCCGGTGCATAGAAGTAGGGTATCGCGCCACTTGGGCGGTGGCTTTTATATTCGTCTGTTTTCCACTATAACTCAGTCAATTTTGAACCAATTGACTTGAAATGTTGTACACGGGTAGATTCCCTACATCCCATTCTCCCCATTTTATCTAGGTACAACTTTATGGTGAGAGAATCTTATTGGACAATTTCTATCACCCTTACTCTCTTTTTTTCTCTTTTATTATTTTAGTACAAATTAATGGCTCTTTCTGAGCGCGCGCGATATCTAGGTTACCTAGTATTTTCGCATTCTTCTACCCCGGCATTTATGCTTCCTATGGGGCTGTCCATAAACCACGTGGTCATTTTTTTGGGACTTCTCAACCCCGAAATGGAAAAATTCTAGCAGATTTCTTGAAAGAATTCCTGCGTCATTTTTAGAAGATTTCCACTGGAATTCTTGGGGTAATTCTTTGTAAACTTCATGGACGAATTCGATGTGAGTTACTGGAAGAATTTCTGGGGAAGTTTTAAAACATGCATACATATACATTAAAAATGTACGGATACACTCCGCTTATTAGATCTCTGTACAACCAGTAAGTCAGATAAGGATATGGATGCTGAAAGTGCGAGTGAAAGTTTGTTGATGATTACGCACGCCAAGTTGAGGGTGAGAAAGCAAATTTACCCTCCAACGAGTGTGTAAACTCCCGGTGCATAGAAGTATGTAGATTGTAGACAAGCGAAACCATAGCGCGCTTGTTATTTGACCACACAGTCCGGTTGATGTCCATTCTAGAGAACGACTAGATAGAGGTATGTTACTCCGGCCAAACGACGACGCCAACCGGTTCATGTGCAAACATCGTAATTGTTTCTGGTCAAACTTGCTCATCTGCACTAGACCTCGTTCTTCGGCGGCGTTGACCAATGATTGGATGCTGTAACCTGCTATTGAAATTTACGAGTCAGTTCGAATTAGTGAGTTGTAATGCACTAAGCTGGAATCGTAACGGTCCATGTAGTCGAAGCATGTGGTATACGCGCGGTTATTCAGCAAAGCCATGTTACGAGTGACGGGTTCGATTGCTGGTCGGTCCAGAACCTTTGCACGAAGTACAAATACAAAATAAATGTTGGCCAAGAAAGCTCTTGAATAATACTTGGAGAAGTGCTTAAGGAACACTAAGCTGAGAAGCTTAGATAGAGAAAAGAAAAAGAAATGTGTTCTGTTTAAGGTGCGTGTTTCAGCAGAACGAGTCTATGTGAAACATGAAGTCGTAGTTGTATTTATCTGTTATTAATAATTCAGATAAACATATCATCTTGCACACATCCTACAACCTAGTATTCACAATACGACAAGAACGATCTAATACTCATTGGAAACGATTATATTCTAATAATGAATAATGGTGTCCATCCATAATCTAGCAGCAGCAAGCGAAAATGATACCCCGAACAACCGATCGAAGGAGGATTACGAAACGCTTCTTCGTCGTTCAAGTTGCAGCTGCCGTGGAAAGATAAATCTTCCCAAGTACGTGTCATGAATTATGGACGAGATTTACCGCGCGGTACGAATAAGGCACCGTAGCTTAATACAAGTTCTTCTGTGTGTCGTTGGTCATCACACACCACAGGAAAGCAATCCGATTAGTGATGTCTAATTTCGGATCATTGCTTGTCAAGGGCTATGTTTTACCTAAAGGCACAGGAGGACCGATAGTCAAGCAACAAGTGTGGGGAAACAATCTCCTGAATAATATTGTCAAAATCATTTTGATAAATGGCGTACAACACCTTACCATTATTGAAGGAATAATAAAAATTACTTGTACAACTTGGATGACAAATACTGGTCACTGAACCTTACAGTTGTATTGGTAAGTATTGTTGAGCATTAGTATATTACACTCATGTTGTTTTTCACTACCATATTCTATCATGTGTTAAGTTCGATAACTGAACTATGTGGCAAAAACACAACAAAATAAAAATCTGATTTTATAAATGATAGTACACGATCACAAAAATGTACTTTTGTCGTTATTTTTTTTGTATTGTGCTGATCTGGAAAATGTTATGCGATGAACCGGGCTCAACAGCCAGAGCAAGATTTTCACGAAATCCGGTCAATTTGTGTGCTTTGTGAACGATCTTGACATTATCGGGGTTTAAAGAAATTTCAAAATCTCAGAAGTTTTCAAGGAGTTTCAGGGGCGTTCCAGGGAGGCGTTTTAGGGGCGTTAAAACACTAAACCGTGTTCAACCAGAGGTTGCACAGACTGAACGATAACCATTATAAGGCAACGTACAACACACGAAAACCCAGTGATGTAGAGGGGAATTTTCCATTTGTCCAAAAGTTTTCACCGTGTAGATGGCAATCGAGTCCACACTCTGAGGCTTACATAACGCATAGACGACATACGATAAAGGGTTTCAGGGCGTTCCAAAGGTTTACGAGAGGTTTCAAAGGATTTCCTGGGCATTTCAGAAGTTTCCAAGGGGTTTCAGAAGGTTTTGATTGCCGGGGTGTTCCAGGAAGCTTCTGGGGGAAATTCAGAATCATTCCAGGCATTTTCAATGGTTTTTAGGAGCAATCCAGGGAATTTCAGGGGTTATCATTGAGATAAAAAGGGTTTTATGGGCGTTGCAGCTGACTTCAGGAGTGTTCCATGGGTTTTCATGGGATTTCTGAGGCGTTTCAGACATTTTAAGGGATTTCAGGAGCGTTCCAGGGGGGTTTCACTGGGTTTCAGTGGCATTACAGGAAATCTTATGATCCTTCTATGGATTTCAGGGGTAATCCATAGGTTTTTAACGGGTTTTTCATGGGATTTTAGCAGTAACAATTAATTGATTACCCTTTTCTGGCTGTAGCCTTGGCTGTAGCAGTCGGCCAGTATGTCTGAAGTAGACGTAAAAACATGAAACCTTTGGAAGCAAAGTGAGTGGAATAACTCAAAGTTAGAATGGGTAGCTACCCTACAAATCAAAGCAGTAGCTACCCCATGAAATGCGGTCGATTGCAACAAAGCTGCACCATCGATCGAAAAAGAAAAACAAAGCGATAAACTCAAACGTATCAAGTGTGTTCGGAGTCCAAGCAGCATCAGCACAGAATGTGCTACTCAAGAGCCCTGTACGGGTCCAACGGCCAATTAAATCAGACCACACTAAGCTTCATCACAGCAGCCAACATCGTTGGCCATTTGTAATCAACGAAACCATCGGAAACAACATCAACGCGCACGACGTCGTGTCCTATTCAATGGATGGGGACTTCTTCGTGACAAAAAGCATAATCTGGAAGTGATGCGCAACATGAGCCATCTAAAATCACTGGAGGTAGCAGTGAAACGCTGGAGCCCAGAGGTCTGAGTGGATGTCACCCAACACCTCAGAGCGTCGTCAATAGAATCGGTGCATCCATCACCAGTAGGGACTCCCCATGGAAGGTGTACCCGGCCCCACATTTAGGTTTTATTTCCAATTTATAGCTCTGTAAATTATGTTAAAAAAAAGTTCTCTCAGTTGTCTTGTCTAAACGCATAGGAAAGCAGTTCTTCCGATGACAATTGTCTAATTCGCAGTAGCATAACTCCAACGCATTTCATCGATTTTGTGAATCAAATTTGTGAAAAAATACCACTTGTTTTTGGTGGGACTGGAGCCCATGACTTCGTATTGTTAGTCCGGTGTTTTAACCAACTAAGCCACAAAAAAGCTACAATTTTGCAGAATAGAACTGGATTCGAAGCACCACCCTATCCAGGCTCGACTCGACAGTTTGTCTTTCCGTAGAAAGGTAATTTGTTCTGTGGCTTAGTTGGTTAAAGCGCCGAACCAATGATACGGAGTCGTGGGTTCGAGTTCCATCAAAACTGATGGTATTTTTTTCACAAATGCTTCAAGTTTTCATGTCTATTTTAGGAGTGTTCCAGGAGTTTCAGTAGCGTTCCAAAGCGTTTCAGAGATATGCCATGACGTTTCAGGAGCGTTACAGGTATTTTTAGGGGTATTCTAGGGGGTCTTAGCTATGTTTCAAGGATTATAGTGATTTTCCAGGGTCTTCATGGGTATTCCAGAGGATTTCATGGGATTTTCAGGGGATTTAAGTGGCATTCAAGGGTATTTTAGAGATATTTCTGGGGTTTTAAGAGTGTTTCAGTGGCAGTGGATTTCAAGGTGTTCGAGGGTTTTCCAAGGGTTTTCAAAAAAGAGGAAAAAATGTTTCCAAGTGTATAAGGCTTTTCCGAAAGTGTTTCAGAGGGTTCCAGGAGTGCAACCCCCCAATCATTTCCAAACTCTTTTGAAACTCCCTTCTTCGTCTTCGTTTCTTTTATGGCTCTACGTCCCCAATGGGACTTGGCCTGCCTCGCTTCAAATTAGTTTTCTTTGAGCACTTCCACAGTTATTAATTGAAGGGATGTCATAGCCTGCTATTGCAGGAATTTGTATCTTGTGAGGCGAGGGCAATGATAAAATATGCCCAGGGAATCGAGCAAATTTTCACGACTGGAACGGGAATCGAACCCGCCGTCTCCGGATTGGCGATCCTTGGCCTTAACCACCAGACTAACTGGAGACTGAAACTCTCATGGAACTTAAAAATGAAAATCTGACATACAGTCGGGTCTCCTATTAGACGCTGACACTCACTTTACGCGCACCGTGTTTTCAGGTTATCTTCCAACCAATTAAGTTCATTTTTTATATGTGATCAGTCTATACCTTGTACCTTGAGAGAAGCACCATGGATACGACACATGGGCCATACTCGAGGTTTATCTGCCAGGCACACAAAGCGAGCATCCAGAAGGTTTTGAAATCCGGAAGGATAAGGTAGACAGGGCATATTACAGAAATGCCGGACAACAACCCCCCAAAGTTGGTGTTTGCTGCTGATCCGGTTGACACAAAAAGGCGTGTAGCGTAGAAGAAAGTAAAGATTTGGTGATATTTTATTTTTATCATTTATTTATTTATTTATTGTTGTTTAGCAATTCGTAGACCGTTAAATTCTTTATATACTAACAGCTACAGTAATAGGTTTGGGAGACTAACTGACGCAACGCAATCGCTGGAACCAAAATATCAATAATGAAACTCCCCACTTTTCGTCAAGAACTAATCCCAATTTCTACCAAAAAAAAAATAAACTTCTATATGATAAAACTTCATAATCACCTGACGGTCGTCGTAACGGTCCCAGTTTAAGCCGCATCTCACACAAAATCGCAAAAAGAGCAAATCGAAAGCCATCGTCCTCGTCGTCATTATTCTAGTCGTCGTCGGAGCCCTTATCTCGTGACAAAATCGGAATATAATTAAGTTTTTCCCATCATCATCCCACCAGCACCATCGCACCCAACTCCGAACTCAGCAAGTTTAGTTTGGGTTTTTTTTTGTTCGTCTGATATAAACCCATCGTCCCAGCATGGACACAGAGACGTAACATCTTGAACTTTTTCACAGTCATGAAAATTCATCGTCCTTCGAACACATTCTGTAGCCTACTGAGCACGTTTCGCGAAATATTTTTTATTATTGCACTATGAATCAAAAGAGAAGTGAACATTGAAACGCCAAACATAAAAAAACTATGCGAGCGCCTCTAGTTGTGAAGAACACCACTAAGATATTTAAATTGTCACAGTTCTTATTCTATTCCGATCAAGTGCGAATTGAATCAATGTTACGCCCGTATGTCTGTGGTCGCACCACGGTGCGGCAGCAGGGTACGAGCTAAGTCTTAATGGCGCTGCCGTCGCCGCGGACCGACGACGCCACCGTCGACGCCGCCAACAGCGACGCCATCGGTTAAAGTCGTAAAAATTTCGGAGGGGTCGAGATCCAACAGACAATTATTGCGATTTTTTCCCGGCGCTTTTCGCTTCTTTTTACAGCTCAGAAAACCGTTTGAACATTGTAACACAATGGAAATGATGACGAAGTGTTGTTCCTGGCAAGCACCAGCGCAACGCAACGGGGGAGGATTGAGAGTGGGGGCGAGCGTAGTTTATTAGCCACTCAGCGTTTGGTTGGATTTCCTAGAAAAGCCGCTAGATAAAACGCGGGATCGGTTGTTTTCTTTCGTTTATTTCTCAGCTTGACAAGTATGAGCCGTAAAATTCGAGGGCCGTTTTCAAGTTGTAGATTAATTTCTGGAAGACGGTTCTTGTTTGCGAAAAAATGTGATATTTTTTTAAGGAATAGTGTTACAAGAAAGTTATCTCTGTCTTTTTAACATGAATTTACCTTACTTAAGCACGGTGCTGGGTATTAAAGACTCATGGTGCTGATATTGAAGATTGGTCTTGCGGTAAAAAAGACGCACATTTTGTTGGAAAAGAGCAGTAATAACCCCTTGAAAAGCAAATATTTCAATTATGAAACATCTAATTGAAATATTTGCTTTTCAAGGGGTTATTACTGCCACCTAGTTAATAATGACAGGTTCCATCATCAAGATTTATCACGTTTTCATCGATATTTCCTTTTTGAGGTCATTTCTCATCAAAGTGCTTTAATGTTCTGAAAAGCTCTGACTTTTAGCTTGCTAATGGTGAGTATATATTCAGTTGGTGGTTATGAATGCAGAGAAAATCGTGATTTGATGGTTAAATTTAAAATGGCGACCAAATCCAAGATGGCTACCAACAAATTTCAACATCGAATTCGCCATTTTTGTCACTTTTCAGCCTCTTGACAAGCGAGAAGTCCAACAATTTTACCCAACCAAAGTGGTTTTATCCTTTATTTTCATATTCTACCCTAAAAAACATGGTAGCTCCGAGGAGGATTGGAGGCTATATCTCACATCTGGTGAAAAATCGCGTGGCGACCCACTAGCAGCTCAGGGTCGACTCACCGTCACTTACGTTACGTACAAATGGCTGAATTACAAAAGGCTGAAATTACAAAAGGCCGAAATACGAAAGGCTGAAATTGCAGAAGGTTGAATGCATGAAACGGCTGAAATAACATAAGGCTGAAATAGAAAAAGTGATTTGACTAGTTTTCAAACGCACCAGCCTGAAGGCTAACCGCAACACTTACAACTCAGATAAATAGATCATGCCAATGAATTAACTACATTGGCTGTTTTCCTACTCTCCGCATCGACCAATGTGGCGCTAGCTTCTAAGCGCGAAAAATCGCTAAAAGTAAATCGCAAAAATATTGTATAGCGGCCAAATTTATCGAAGTTGATAAATTACATTATTCTACATAAATAAACTACATTATTCAAAAGCATATTTTGTAGTGGTTGTGTTAAGCCTACCAAATATTTTTTCAGTAAAAGCTTTCTATTTCAAGTAATTCAAGTTTAGATGCTTTTCACCATACAAAATAAAATGGATTTACTCCTAATGATCAACTGTGGGCGCGCGCCGAGTTGGTAGTCCATTGGGAATAATTACGTACATTCATTGATTTTGGGGAAACATGCTTCAGTTACTATGCTCGGAAACTCCTTCAGAAATTCCGCCAACAATTTCTCCAGGAATTCTTCCGGGAATTTCTCAAGGGTCTTCCCTGGAATTGTCTTCGGAAATTTCTCCAGAAAATCCTCCAGGAATTGTTTTGGGAATTTCTTTAGGAAATCTTCCAGAAAATGCTCAAGGAATTCTTCTAGGAATTCCTCCAGGAATTCTTCCGGGGATTCTACTGAAATTCGGGAATTTCTTCAGGAAATTTTCCGGGAGTTTCTCAGGAAATTTTCCGAGAGTTTCTCAGGAAATCCTCTGGGAATTTCTCCAGGAATTCCTCTAGGACTTCCTCCAGGAATTCCTCAGGAAATTTCTCTAGGAATTCCTCCGGCAATTTCTCCAACAATTCTTCTGGGAATTTCTTAAGGAGATCCTTCTTCCTGGAGGAATCCCCAGAGAATATACCATGAGGAATTACTATAATAAATCCCGGAATAAGTCCTGAAGAAATAACCGAAGGAATTCCTGGATGAATCACCGGAGAAATTCCTGATGGGAGGGATTCCCATAGAAATTCCTGGAGGAAGTCCTAAGGAATTCCCAGTGGAATTCCAGGAGAAATTTTGGAAGGATTTTCTGAAGAAATTCCTAGTAGAATTTCCTGAAAAAAATCCCGGAGGAATTCCCGGAGACATTCCCAGAGGTATTCTTGGACACTTTCCCAGAGGATTGACTTGAGAAAAAAAAAACCGGAAGTTTGCCTGAAGAAATTCCTGGAGAAACTCATGGAGGCATTCCTGAGGAATTTCCGGAAGAAATTCTGAAAAAAATACTGGAGGAATTCCTGGAGAAACTCCCGGAGAAATTCCTGTAAAAAAAACCCAGAAGAATTTCCGAAGAAATTACCCAAGGCATTCCTGGAGGAATCCCCGGAGGAATTCCTGATGGGAGTCCTGGAGGAATTACTGGAGACATTCCCGGAGACATTTCCGAAGGAATTCCCAGAGAAATTCCCGGAGGAATTTCTGAATAAATTCTTGGTGGAATCCCTGAAGGAGTTCCTGGAGGAAGTACTTGAGGAACTCCGAGAAAAAGTCTTTCAGGAATTCCCAGAATACTTGGAGAAATTCCTGGACGAATTTCTGGAAAAAAAAACTCCTGTAGAAATTCCCGGAGACATTCCCGGAAGGATAACGGTGCAAAAGAAGCAATATTGTGGGGTGACAAAATTCGTCTCCAGGGGGTTAAAAACGGTATAAAAGTATTGCCTCTAGCGCCACCTTACTCGACCGCTTAGCTTGCTGAACAACTATGCTGAAAACGGAATACTGTTTGCTCATTTGGGTGTTAACACAAGAAGCTTTCCAAAGAACTTTCTTGAGCATAAAACATCGAATATACATGCATAACTTGTGTGCTTAAATGCTTTATTAAAAGTCATGCTTACACAGCAATTATTTTCAGAAACTGTATGCCCCCTTAACCCCCTCAAAATCTCCTGTAACACCACTGAGATACTCCGAAACCCCCAAAAACGCTTGTGTAACGCCTCTGAAACTCGCCAAAAATCATCTGAAGCTGTCTGAAACGCCTTCAAAATCCCCCTAAAAAGCCCCTCGGACCCCATGTTACGCGCCGGAGACCCTCAGAAACCACCAAAAATGCCTTCGTAACGCCTCTGAAAATCGCCAAAAATTCTCTAAAGCATTCTGAAATGCCTTCGCAATCCCAGAAAAACCCCTCGAAACCCAAGTAACGCACTTTAGACCCTCAGAAACCACCAAAAACGCCTACGTAACGCCTAAGTAACGCTTCAGAAACTCGCCAAAAATCATCTGTAGCTGTCTATAATGCCTTCGAAATCCCCCCAAAACCCCCTCGGACCCCATGTAACGCACCTGAGACTCTCAGAAACCACCGAAAACGCCTTCGTAACGCCTCTGATACTCACCGAAAATGCTCTGAAACTTTCTGAAATGCCCTCGACATCCCTTTAAAACCCATCGGATTCCATGTAACACAACTGAGACCCTTCGGAACTCACCGAAAATACCCCTGAAGCCCACCTGCCCTCCCCCTGGTGAATCGCCTCTGACATACACCCCCCCCCCACCCCATAGACCCCCCTGAAATTCATCTTTTAATCTCCAGGTCACTCGCCCTTCTTAAATTTCTTTGCAATTTTCAAATCCATTTAGGGAATGAACTGAATCCATTTAGGTAACGATTCCATTTAGGTGAAAATTCTATTTAGGCAGTTCCGACTCGTTACCTAAATGGAGGTTTGGTGTATAAGGGTTTGAACATTTCTGACACTGGCGCTGTCTAGCGGCTGAATCACGAACCAAATTCGCCGTTGCTAAACTAGAAGAGTTTTTCGGGAAGTTGTGAAAAAATCATCAAAATCCAAAAGTTATGACCATTTTTGTACTTTTCCGAAGGTGAAAAATGTACGTTGGCTGGATGAAGGTTAACGTTTCAGAAAACTATACTGAACAGGCTACTGGCAACACTGCTCCAGCACTAACTTTTATGGACTCCAAAAGGTCGTTTAATATGCTGCGCGATTTCGGCGTGACAATGCAGTGCGGGTAATATATGGGAAAAGTTTTCCTTGGCTTCCCCACACACACACACACATTCGCACCCAGTTGGGTCGGTCGGATTCTCCTGAATGTGAGGATTATGGGTTTTCGATTGTGCTTTTGTGTTCGGTGTATTATTGCGGTTTAACGATCATGTATGTGCACATTTTCTGGAGGATGGCGATTGGGAGAACCGACGAGGACTGACTGGGACACCGAGCCGGAAAAACGTCCCACGAGAGCCAAGGTTGAAGAAATCGTTTATCCATCTTAATTTCTTTCCCTTTTGTTGAGTGCGGGCGGGGACACAATCGACTGATTGGGTAAATGCGGGAAGTTTCAAGTCGAATGCAAGTACTACGGCGGTCCGAGTGAAGACATCCGAACAATGTGAACAACGTGTGATATCCGGGCAGTAGGGACTCGGGGACCAAAGAGCATTGCGAAGCAATGGCAGTAGGTGTACCGGGAAAGTTTTTGGGTCGACAAAAGTTTTTACTTGGACTAAGAAAAAAACGTGTCATTTATTGCCATTCGCTGCCGGTCTAGGTGCTCTATTGAACGGCATCCTATTCGATGGGTCAATAAAAAACGGAGTCCTTGCTTCGGTGCATGCGGTGAAGTTTCGTGCAAAATTAGCAAAGTTTTTGAGTTTTTCACGACCCGTAAAATTGAATTACCGTGTTAAACCCCTACCACCCGGATCGGCTGGAATCGGGAGAACAAAAGAGACTCCCATAAGCAGTTAGTTCCTCATTCGATGCTGCCTGCGGTGATGTGTGATGCTTGTTATGATAACGACTGGATTGCATCTTTACTCACCGGAAATTGTCCTACGCTAAAATCTGAAGTTTTGCGGGCTGCATCTTTGAAAATCCATATCTTTTGGCCGTAAAGGGCCATCGAATCACTGTTTCATAAGGAGTAACTTCGTTTACGTCTACAAGTTATGGGACGTAAGCCGTAAGCTGCCTAGGATAATATCAGTATCCCAAGAAAGCCGTCTTCGTCCTTGATTTTTCATTGCTCTATGTGGCCGATGCTGTCATATGTCGCCTTGAAGTCGATAGCCAGATTGGGATCTGGTATCCACGGCATTTTTGGAGGATTTATCGCCGTACGGTGAAAATCTGGTCTGATATCGACCGACCGTCGATGAAGCCAGCTTGATAACTTCCCACTAATTACCGAGTGATTCTGCAAAGAATTTCTGCAAAGAAATTCAACGAGCAACCTTATGGAAGATCAGATAACCAATCTTGGTAGGAACTTTGGTCGTAAGCTGAGAGTGAAGGTCGGAGGAGTTCGCCTCCGCAAACCTGAGAATCTGTTCTCCGCTCCTACTCACAACAGAGTATGATCTCCATGTAAGGGGAGACTGATCGACGTTCGAGTGCCAGGGAGACTCTAAGCTCTACTGTTCGCTGTGGTTCTCTGAAAAAAGGGGATTAGTGTCCGACCCTGCAAGGCAGCCGTAAAAACATTGCAATGGAAAATCAGCAACAGAATAATACAAACCGAGAGCAACGGCAACGACCCCAGCGGACAAAAGTGACTTGCGATTGGAAACTCGGTACGTGAAACCGCCAGTTGTAGATAATAGGATTGATTCTCGAAGATCAAGTCCTGTCGCTGTTCGTAAAGTCTGATGCCCTGTACGGTCTCCATTCATATCCTTCCAACGATCATCCGGCCTCCGATACTGTCTATCCAGCGGTTATGTGTCTGGCGTTTGGTGAGTCCGCCGACCGTCTTTCACTCGGGTTATGGAGGATCAACTTTATTGGGAGCACCCGTATTCTCGCGATGTACTGAAGGACCACGAGATCAGCATCGTAGCACAACAGGAGGTGTGTTGGACAGGATCCATGGTGCGTACGTTTAGAGGTAATCAATCATACCACTCACCACAACTGCAGCAACACACGTCTATCGCTGGATCGTCGAAAGAATGTGCAGGTTGAGGATCAAGGACCGATTTTTAAACTTTGAATCAACGTGCACAGCTTATACAACGGAAGCTCACTGATGAAGACAAGAACAAACTCTACGCGCAGTTCGAACGCGAGTACGACCGCTGCCCAAGCCACGACGTCCAGAACATCATAGGAGACCTGCACGCTCAGGTAGGTAGGGTGGACCAGGAGAAGGAATTCAGACCGACGATTAGAAAGTTTAGCGCCTACCAGCTGACGAACGAAAACGGCTTACGACTCATCGACTTTTCCGCCACCAAAAATATGATATCTTCGGTAATTCTGTGGATGCTATCGACTGTTGATTCTTGGACTTGAGGGTTTCTTTCGGCCTTGCAGCCTTCGGTGTGCAATCACCGACATGACTGAATGTGCACTTTTTGCAAACACAACCTCCCTTATTGTTGATTTATTCTTGAACCATCCACCTAAATAAAAATGGAATGGTGTTTGTATGTCACGAATAGGCTCGGAAGCGGGCCAACGGATTCACAAAATTTTTCCACCATTGCATTCGTACAGGGCTCCGACGTGTTTGTACGAAAAAATAATTGGTAAAATCGATCGGGAAATCAACGAAATAGGGACAGTTTGAAATTCCATTTTGCGGGCCATTTTACCCAGGATTAAATGTCAAAAAACATAGTAGGCAGGCAATACGACATTTGCCGGGACAGCTAGTACTGAATAAAACTGTAAATAACCAAGGAGCAGGACGGACTAAATCGCGGGAGGACTGTATAAAGAACCAGACTAACTGATGGAGTTTCTTCTCAATGCACGTCTGATAGGCTTGAAGTCTGAATCCAAAGAGAGCTGACAAACGTCGGATCGTTTATTCGAAACCTGTATACTATAAATTCTGACAGTGTTTGGTATGCGTAAACATATTTTATGGTAATGCACCGTTAAAGCAAATTAGGTAAATGAAGGTACATATTAACACCTGAAGATTATCACAGCAGACGGAACCGCAAATCGACCACGTTGTGATTGATGGACGGATCTTCTCCGACGGTGTAGTGTCTTTTTATTATCGACGTCAGGACCTATCATGGCGCCAACATCGACTTCGACCACTATCTGGTGATAGTAAAACTGCGCCTAAAGCTCTCCGTCATCAACAATGTACGGTACCGGCGACCGCCACGGTACAACCTAGAGCGACTGGAACAACCGGATGTCGCCTCAGCATACGCGCAGAATCTCGAGACCGCGTTGCCAGACAAGGGCGAGCTCGATGAGGCCCCTCTAGAGGTCTGCTGAAGTACAGTGAAAGCAGCCATCAACGACGCAGCCGAGAGCACCATCGGGTACGTGGACCGAAATTGACGGAAAGAATGGTTCAACGAAGAGTGCAGAACGGTTTTGAAGGAGAAGAACGCAGCGCGGGCGGTAATGCTGCAGCAAGGGACCCGACAGAACGTGGAACGTTACAAACAGAAGCGGAAACAGCAGACCCGCCTCTTTCGGGAGAAAAGCGCCACCTGGAAGAAGCGGAGTGTGAAAAATTGTTCTATCAGAAGTTCTATCAGAAGCTTAACGCATCCCGCAACGGCTTCGTGCCGCTAGCCGAAATACGCAGGGATAAAGACGGAGGTCTCTTAACGGACGGACGGACTTCGATCAGCACCTGAATGGCGTGGAGAACGTAGGCCCGGGAGACCACGGCAACGGAGGAAACGACTTCTTTTCTTTTTCAGTCCTGGGCACCCACGGTGGTGCAGAGGGCCGAATTGAAAGATTTCCATCCTGGGCGATTGCCAGCCATCGCCTCGACCTGTTGACAGGTCAAATTTCTGTCGACTTGCTTGATTTCGTTATTGAGGCTGCGCCGCCATGAGGGGGCTCTGGCTCTGCTGCGATGTCCTGCTGGGTTCCAATCTAACGCTTGCTTGCAGATTTCGCTTCCGTATAGAAGCACAGATTTCACGTTCGAGTTGAAAATTCGGATTTTGGTGCGTCGACTACCCGAGCAGAAGGGCATACCTTACAAATACCATCCTTGCATCCAGTCGGCCGGAACCCGGTCAACCAGTGAGAGATTTTCGATATCGATCGATATCAATTTGTATTGAATCGATGGCGATCGCTATCGTCAGATAAAGCACTTTAAAGCAAATCCGAATCTGGTTAATAGGGAAATGTCACAGTTCCCATATGTTGCAGAATAATTGATGCAGTAGTTAAGCGGATAGTACGGGGTCAGCTTTGAGCATCTCAGCTGATATGCGATCGACCCCTGGGGCCCTGTTCGATTTCATGCTACAGATGGCTGTTTCTATCTCCTGCACTGATGGAGCTTCGGTGTTGACGGTCGCCGGTGTTTGCGGCTTTCTCGCCTTCGTCGGCTAGGGAGTCTGCCCACGCTCTTTTGTCCCGTCTACATGAGCGTTTTACTTCCTTCTCGAGAGCCGAATAGCGGTGACGGGCTACGGCTTTGGCTCCTGGTGTTTTCGCTCGCTCTATCGCGGCTTTGGCGTTCCTTAGCTCCTCTATCTTCCTCTAGGTATCATATGCAGTGGATCATTCTTTCTTCGGGTGCGTAGCACACCCAAATTATTCTCGCTGGTGGCGATGAAGGTGTTCTTGATGGCGCTTTATTGATCTTCTACGCTTCCACCGTCTGGAATATTCGCAGCACGGTTCTCTAGCTCCTCGACGAAGGACCTTTTCACCGCAGCGTCTTCCAGTCGGCGTGTGTTGAACCGCCAGTGCCGCAGAGGACGGAAATGAACCAACTAGCACGCTGATGGAAGTTAAGGATGCCATTCACTAGCTCAAAACCAACAGAGCAGCTGGTAAGGATGGTATCGCAGCTGAACTTATCAAGATGGGCCCAGAAAAGTTGGCCACCTGTCTGCACCGGCTAATAGTCAGGATCTGGGAAACCGAACAGCCTCCTGGATGAGTGAAAGGAAGGGGTAATCTGCCCCATTCACAAGAAAGGCGACCATTTGGAATGTGAGAACTTCAGGGCGATCACTATTCTGAATGCTGCCTACAAAGTGCTATCCTAGATCATCTTCCGTCGTCTGTCACCTAAAACTAATGAGTTCGTGGGAAGTTATCAAGCCGGCTTCATCGACGGCCGGTCGACAACGGGCCAGATCTTCACCGTACGGCAAATCCTCCAGAAATGCCGTGAATACCAGGTCCCAACGCATCTCCTGTTCATCGACTTCAAAGCGACGTGCGACAGTATCGACCGCACAGAGCTATGGAGAATTATGGATGAAAACGGCTTTCCTGGGAAGCTGACTAGACTGATTAAAGCAACGATGGACGGTGTGTAAAACAGCGTAAGGATTTCGGGTGAACTACCCGAGCAAAGGCAGATAACAAAGTGATATGACTTTGATAACAAACTGTGTTATCGGTGTTATCATTTTGCTATTCTTGTTATCATCTTTTCCAATTAATGATAATCAGATGATAACAAATTTAGTTATCGATAATGTTGGTCTATCACGATAGCATAAAAATATTCAATGATAACAAAATATGTTATCAGCTTCCAAGCGCATATTTCAAAGGTTTCTCTTAACTGAGAGTCTGATGGACCTCGAATCTAAAAATAGATTCCACTTTCAACCACCGATGCGACGGGAGTACGAAAGCGTAGCCTTCAACTACTCTCCCTCTCACTGAGTCCCATTGGTATAGAGGCTATGGGCTGTGACCGGTAGTCGCTCGATCAGGGATCGAGACCCGCAGGGCCGGATAGATGAAAACATGGATTGTAAATCATAAAGGGGCCATTAGACTGTTTGTCATAATGACAAATATTTGCCATGGTAGTCGGACATTCATCCGAGGTTGCCATGATTTATGTTCTGTTGGTCATTTGTGGGGCTTGTTTGGCCAAATATTTGTCATGTCTAATGGGACCTTAAGAAACTTTTTTCAATTGCTGACAATGCCGATAAAGTAGATTTTTTTAAACTATTTTGGTCGATAAAATAGCTCTAAACGATAACAAATTGATAACAAAACCTGTTATCAATCAGCTGTCTTTTTTATATTGATAATTAAATGTAATGCTGAGCAAAATATTGTATAACATAATAAGTTATCCACTAGAATTCAATGATAACTTCATTTCTTATCATTTTGGTATTCGAGGAGTAAATTTGAGTTACCATTTTTGTTATGTTGGCTCTTAATTCAACCTAAATGATAACAAACTCAATTATCAAACGAATTATAACCAGGTAACAGAACTTGTTATCATTTTGTTATCCGCCTTTGCTCGGGTATCCAGTTCATTCGAATCTCGCGGGGACTGCGACAAGGTGACGGACTCTCATGCCTACTCTTCATTATCGCTCTGGAAGGTGTTATGCGACGAGCTGGACTCAACAGCCGGGAAACGATTTTCACAAAATCCGGTAAATTTGTGTGCTTTGCGGACGATATGGACATTATCGTCAGAACATTTGGAACGGTAGCAGAGCTGTACACCCGCCTGAAACGCGAAGCAGCAAAGGTCGGACTGGTGGTGAATGCCTCAAAAACAAAGTACATGCTGGTAGGTGGAACCGAACAAGACCAGATCCGTCTGGGTAGTAATGCTACGATAGACAGGGATATATAAGTATACTTTCGAGGTGGTAGAGGAATTCGTCTACTTCGGATAGTTACTGACGGCTGACAACAACGTGAGCCGTGAAATTCGGAGGCGCATCATCAGCGGAAGTCGGGCCTACTACGGGAAGAAACTGCGGTCGAAAAAGATTCACCCACGCACCAAATGCACCATGTACAAAACGCTAATAAGACCGGTGGTCCTCTACGGACACGAGACATGGACCATGCTCGAGGAGGACCTGCAAGCACTCGGAGTTTTCGAGCGACGCGTGCTAAGGACGATCTTCGGCGGTGTTCAGGAGAACGGTGTGTGGCGGAGAAGGATGAACCACGAGCTCGCTGCACTTTACGGGGCGAACCCAGCATCCTGAAGGTGGCCGAAGCCGGAAGGATACGGTGGGCAGATCATGTTGCAAGAATGCCGGACAAACACCCTGCAAAGCTGGTGTTTGCAACTGATCCGGTTGGCACAAGAAGGCGTGGAGCGCAGAGAGCACGATGGGCGGACCAGGTGGAACGTGACCTGGCGAGAATTGGGCGCGACCGAGGATGAGAGAGCGGCAGCCACAAACCGAGTATTGTGGCGTACTATTGTTGATTATGTCATGTCTTAAATGTGATGTTGAACAAATAAATGTATGTATGAGCTCAAGTTTCATAAATTCCCAGCAAATTAAAAGTGATGTTATTATGATTGTATTCTTTAGAGATACCATTAGCTGAATTGCTCATTTTGCCTTATGTTTCGAATTTTTAGCCAATCACATCGTATTGTAACACATCGTTCTCGCATCCGTTCATAAAAAAAGCACTGTTTTCATCGTCAATTGGAGCTGACGCGTCCCGACACCTACGCTTATTTCTGCCCATTTTACAAATACCTACCTGAAAGATGATTGGTGGGTACGGGTATGTAGGTGGCATACCCCAGAGTACACGTCGCCCTCAATCAAATTGGAGAAAATCGAACGTGGGTACCTACCTAGAACTACTCTCATACTCTGGTTTCATGCAACGCTGGAAGGTAGGCTGAATGAGGGGGCGTCAGTACCGCACCATCAGCGATGACGACGAGAACGACGACGACGACGTGCAGGTGATGATGATTTATGACATGGAAAACTGGGGAGGGGTTGTCTGAAGACAGTAACGTTGATTGGGGCAGGCAGCCGGGTAGGGGTGTGAAGTTTTTGGGGTGGCGAAAAAGAATTGACACCTGCCTTCCGCGCGTCGAGAAGTGTTGAGGACACATTCCACGCACTTCTACACCGCGGTTTTTGAACTTCATTGAACAATATTTCTGGGCTGTTGCTGTTAATTTTTATCCTTTTTACACCAAAATGAAGATAGTTACTTATATTCTTCGAATAGAACCTGAAATTTTGAAAACTGCTTCTAAAAAGAAGTAAATTTCTTGACGTTCGATCAAAATTCGTCATTTTTTGCGATGGTGTCCCGTTACGCTGTATTTATTGATTTCTTTCCAAGTACAAAGGTCCAATTCCCAATTAGAAAGCATAAAATGAATCTTCTATTCAAATCTGATCGTTTGATATGTTGGTTAGCATGTAGGGTATTGGTTCCCTTATTAAGCATGTGGCTCCCATTTTCATCCCACGAAAAACAAAGGATTGAAGCGCTGTTTGTTTTGTTTCTTATTTTTGTATTTTTTGTTAGAAGTGAGCACCCATGAAAACAAAAAGAACGGAGTCAATCGGTGCCGTAATCGCTTGTTTTCGAATAGGATGAAAATGGGAGCATGAGATTACTGATGGCACACATACCCTATTTAACAACATAACAATTTTTGGAAGCAAAAGTTTGGTTGTCGTGCAAAACGTAACGCGTGGAATGTGTCTGAGGCAGATCCACTCACTGACATTGATGGGACACAGTAGGTTCCGGGCTCTGGCTCTCGGTTAATAACCTTTGAAGTGTTCGAGGAACGCTGAGCTAAGAAGCAGATGTTGTACTAGTTGGAACACTACAAACAAAAATATGAAGATCGAAAACGAGAACCCACTGTAGCTGAGTGGGTGGCTTTGGGTGCTGAGAACGCGTAGACAGTGAAAAGGCGGTGGTTGGCGTCCGATTCGCTGGTTGCGGTGTGGCGACGCTTGACATCAATCATCTTGTTGACGGATATGAAGGATTTTATTGGGAAAAAAGTGACAAGATGCGTGGGGTGGTCGACTTCTGGAATTTGAATATGCTTTCAAACTGGAAAATATGCTTATTGGATTTATCAAGTTGCTCTTACAGGGAGCAAAACGCATTTGCCAATTGATTCATTCCTGCTCATCTCAATCACGTCATCGTTATCGTCCCTGAACCGTTAGGTACAAAACAAACAACATCCTGCTGACCTCACTCTCTGAAGCTGAGAGTGTCACCCTCTCGAAACGCTTGGAAACAAACAACAACGGCACAGGCACTAATGTGTACCGAAATGAGTCAGTCTTCTTTTGTCCCCTTCGACGAATATCATCGCATCCATCGGTGTGAATTGAAGTGAATATGCCAATAAAGCTCTCACCTCCCGCTGCTCGCCCCTAAGAGTGGAGTGTCCTTGGCCTAGTGAGTGTGTGGATTTTTGTTTTGCATCCTCTGACTCTAACCGACATTCGGACGCCATCGTCGTCTCCGATCACTCCGTATTGCTTCCTAGGGAAGAACAGCTAATTGATTTGCCATACCAATTCCGCGAAAATCAGATTTCCGGGGGCCCGTCCTGATGACCCCCGAAGTAATCCAGCAACAGGGATGCCAGGCGGTTTTTATAATGCTTGGGGCACTGTTCATTCACCAATTAGCCTCTTTTTGATCATCTCAGACTGTTGTTCCGAGTGCCAAGTGGGCGAAAGATTGCTTCAGAAGACAAACATCTGTGTCAACTCTCTACTCAATTGACAGAATAGCCGCTTGAGTCTTTGTGTTGGCTCAGTTTTAGTCAAATGAGCTACATATTTTTCACTGTGTACTGTGTACGTCTCTAAGATGACCTAGAGACCCCTTGGAATGCCCCTGAGTCCACCTGAAGCGTACCTTTTTTTTTCTTCGAAACCATAGGAGGAAAATCTGCTTAACAGACACCCGAACAGGAAGGTCAGGATAGGGAGGGGTTAAGGCCGTCTTCTACAACTCTCCTCGACCCACTAAACAACATTCTTATTATCACCAAACCCTTCGTCTCTCCGAAACCACCAAGAAGGCTTTGATTGAGCGAGGGGATAGTGCATATCGCACCCTCAAGGTTAGCTGCGTAGTCTGCAGTAACGAACATCGATGACTCGTTTTTGAGAGTCCATCACAATAGCATGCTGACGCTTAGTCAGTTCCCGAGTGGTCCTCACCACTCTCTTTATCCTCGGAAGGCGGGCAGGGTCAACGCGTCGCCCGCGCCCTACTGTTTTGTAGACATCAAGAACTGATGCCTACGTTCAACAAGATCTGACCTGCTGAAGGCAAGGGTATCACTACCCTCCAGACCCTGCCCTATCAGCTGCACCAGAAGGTTGCTGACAGTAGGGTCTCCACCTACCTCGGCCCTTATCGGGGACCCTATTCGACCATGGGTTCAGATCTAACCCAGTTGATCGACGCTACGACAGAAACGCTACCAGGACTTCTTCTCCGCGGCTACTTAATCGCTGTAAGGGCACCAGCATAGCCAACGAAGCCAACTCCAAACCCCTGGACCACCTCTTGTACCGCATTTGAACCAGCCATTATCCAAGTCCACACTCCACATCCTCTGTAGCTCCAAAACGATGAGGGTGATAGCAGTTGAAACGCCATTCCAGCCAAACCTATCACTACACATCGTCTGGACAAGATTGTCCGGAGTTGTGTCCTCTCCCCATGTGGCAAGCATGCGGTCACGCATTGTGCGAAAACTCGTGCACACGAACAAAATGTATTCCACCGTTTCCTTTAAACCAGCACAAACCTGACATTCGGAAGAACCCGCATGACCGAAACGATATAGAGGAGCTGTCCATTAATTACGTAAGGCTTTATGGGGGGAGGGGGGGTATGAGAAATCTTACGCGCCATACAAAAATTTTTGGGTTGTCATACAAAAAATCTTACAAGGGGGAGAGGGGGTGTCGAAAAATCGTAAAAATTCCCTTACGTAATTAATGGACAGCCCCAGATACTGACGATGTAGACACAGCTATCTACCCTGGGGATCATCCTAAGGGCTCACCTTCCTTTGGTGGAACTGTCTCAGGCGCGCTGCAATTTGACTATGGAGGCCATCCTTACAGTCCTACGTATGCCTTTTGTGCCGCGTATTTCGAAGTACTCAATGTCCTCCCTGATAAGGATACCGATAGGCACCATACCAGTGATAACGCAGAGTGCATCGTATGGTAAGCGCTCGCAACCCTTAGGCACATCAGCCTATAAGTACTTTCCAGCTTACCACGGTAGCTTTTGGTACTGAGCCCCAAGCCGGGCCGCCGTGCTAGCATACACTGCAGAGCTATTGGACATCATCCGGAACAGTGCCACTATAGCTGTGGAGGCTCTTTTACAGGCTTAATGAACGTGGCTACCGATGGTAAGCTTATCGTCGATCATCACCCCCAAACCCGCAAGTGTTTGACGGAGTACAGTAAGGACCCGATTTTGTCAGCCCCATTTTGCGACAAACTTTTTGCTCTCATTATCTTACGGTCACATTTTAAGCAATTAATTAAAATTTGTCATCAAACCCCAGCCGAGATGCAGAACATAGAGGGATAAAAAGTTTGAAAAACTGCTTAAGTTTTTGAAGATAGAAAAAAATGTGTTCCGAAAAGGGGCTGACAAATTCGGGTCACTTATGTACTTCGAAGTGATAGTGCAATCGCCTACATTGATCACCACCTGCTGCTCCGATCTTCAGTTGTTCACAATCACCATCTCAGTTTTGTTGTGAGCCAACTTCAGTTTACTGGATCTCATCCACTCCTCCACAACCGCGATCGAGTGAGCAGCAGTCGATTCCCCTTCTTCGATCGATTCACCGCAGATCTCCAACGTCATGTCGTCAGAAAAGCCCATAACACTGGACCCAGGATGGAACCTTGCGGAACTTTTGAGGTTATGTGAAAGCACTTCCGACCCACCTCCGTGTCATAAACTATGTAGTACTTGATTGTGGAAGTAACTTCTGCAGGTACTCGAGTATCCCCAGATGCAGGAGTGCATCGGCAATAGCCGCTCAACTTGCACTATTAAACGCGTTCCTTATATCCAGAGTCACTGCTGCACAGTAGCGAATCCCCTTCGTCTTACGCTGGAGCGCTATCTCGGCGGCTTTTGTAACCGACAGGATAGCGTCCACGGTCGACCTCCCCTTCCGGAAGCCTTACTGGTTGCTCGAGAGACCGTTTACATCCTCGGTGTACCTCAACTTTGTATTGAGGATGATCATTTCAAACATCTTCCCTGCCGTGTCGATCAAGCAGCATATCTCTGAGAGGTTTCCCCGCCTTTGTCAATAGAACCAGGCTCTGCTGTTTCCAAACATCTGGGAAAACTCCCTCGTCCAGGCATTTCTGCATAGCAGACCCGAACATTTTGGGAGACTCTGCAATAGCTAAGGCCATGTTCGGAACTCCGTAAGTTCCACCTGGCTAAGGCCAGGTTCGCTAACCCCGCAAGTTCCACATCGGTAACCCTCTTCTCATCGCCAGCTCCAGTCCCTGGCTATCCTACGAAAGAAGGCCAAGGACTAGGATCATGACGCGGAAAAAGCTCCTCGATGATCCCCTTTCAAAATCTGTGGATATTGCTTTGTAGGAGTCATTACACCTTGCGTCTTGGCCTTCACGATCCAGTATGCATCACCCCACGGATTCGCATTGGCACTCTGGCAGAGATCCTCGAAGCAGGCCTTTTTGCTTACCCTTATCTTGGTCTTCAGCGAGAATTTGGCTGTGCCGAACACCATTCGCCGTTCGTTTCGTTTATCTTCGTGCTTACTGTATCCACCGCGTAACCCGTCAGGCAGGCGCGGCGCAGGTCCACAATCGCTTGAGTCCACCAGTAGGTTGGTGGTATCCCATAATTCTAGGGTGGTCCGAGCGCTGTCCTAAGCATCCCTTTATCGAAGTGTGATGTAATCCGCTTGCGAGGGCTTGGCCTTAGCTTAGCCGCCTCTTCCTCTACCCTCTGCCTGCTGTTGTTGTAGTCGATACTGTAGCGAACCGCCAGATGATCGCTGTGAGTGTAGCCATCGTCTACCCTTCAATTCGAACTACTTGTTAAGCCAAGACTACAAAAAGTAACGTCACTAATCGACTCCGCACTGTTCCGACTAAAGGTACTCTTGGTACCAACATTAGCCAGGCCGACGTATAGCATAGTCAGTGCTTTTACCAGGATCTGACCCCACTGGTTCGTGGAACGACTTCCCCATTCCACGGCCCAGGTATTGAAGTCATCCGCTTTTACCAATGGCCTTCGTCTTGTCAGCACGGTGGCCACACAGTCCAGTATCCGCGTGAACTGATCGATTGGCTACCACGGAAGCGCATAACAGCTAATGAAGAAGACCCCGTTTACTTTGGGGACCACGCAGCCCTCGTAGGTAGTAGACACCAACTCCTGAATGGGGTATTGACCCGTCGTCCATATCGCCGCCATTATTGCCGTGACGAGCTCTTCCGCTTCAGTGATCTCGACTAGGTTTTTGCCTTTCTCGTACACCACGTGTACTGGAAAGGCTATATGTTCACTCCAAAAATGACTTTTTGATAGAGGGCCCGGAGGGTCAAGTCACATATACCAATTAACTCAGCTCGATGAATTGAGGTGATGTGTGTGTGTGTGTGTGTGTGTGTGTGTGTGTGTGTGTGTGTGTGTGTGTGTGTGTGTGTGTGTGTGTGTGTGTGTGTGTGTGTGTGTGTGTGTGTGTGTGTGTGTGTGTGTGTGTGTGTGTGTGTGTGTGTGTGTGTGTGTGTGTGTGTGTGTGTGTGTGTGTGTGTGTGTGTGTGTGTGTGTGTGTGTGTGTGTGTGTGTGTGTGTGTGTGTGTGTGTGTGTGTGTATGTGTGTGTACAAAAATAAACTCACGTCACTTTTTGGCAGTAAACCTCAACCGATTTCAATGACCGACGATTCATTCGACGCGGAATCTGGTCCCATTGATTTCTATTGGAAATGGTTCGGATAGGTCCAGCCGTTCCGGAGTTATGACCATTAAGGTGTTCCGGGCCGGTACCCCAGGAAGGGACCAGATATGAAAATGTTACAAACCCATGCATGCGACCCATCAAACCACGGCATTTTCGATAACCTGATTAACGGTTAGCAGAAAAACTGTTTCAGACCATATCTGAACCGGTAATGGTAATGTTCCGGAACCGGTTCCTGGTGTCCCGCCGGAAGTGGCCAAATATATGAGTGAACCAAACCCATGCATGCGACGCATCTAAGAGCAGCTTTTACGATAACCAGTTGAATGGTAAGCAGCAAAATTGTTTCAGATTATATCTGAACCGGTTGTGTTCCGGAACCGGTTTCTGGTGTCCTGCCGGAAGTGGCCAATTAAAAATGTGAAACAAACCCATGCATGCGACACATCTAAGAGCAGCTTTTTCGATAAACAGGTGAACGGTAAGCAGCAAAATAGTTTCAGACCAAATCTGAACCGGTAGTGTTCCGAAACCGGTTCCGCAAGTCCCGCTGGAAGAGGCCAATCAAAAAAGTGAACCAAATCCAGGCATGCGACACATCAAATAGCTCCTTTTTCGATAACCAGATGAACGGTAAGCAGGAAAACAGTTTCAGATCATATTTGAACCGGTATTGCTCCTGAACCGATTCCTGGTGTATCGCCTGAAGTGGCGAATAAAAAAAATGAACCAAATTCATGCATGCGAACAAGGATGGGAAAAAATCATTTATTTATTGCGTATCCCTCACCAGGCCCAGATTAAGGATTGTGGGGGCCCGGGGCCCGATCAGATGTGGAGGCCCTTCTGAGAGATGACCAAAAATGTTTTTCCTTATTTTTGAACAGTACTTGAGCAAAATGAAAAATAAAGCTAATGTTAGCAACCAAAAATGGTTTTTGTGGGGGCCCCTAAAATGTGGGGGCCCGGGCCCCCCCGGCCCCCCCTTAGATCCGGCCCTGTCCCTCACTCACAACCTCGCACAATCTGATGCGAGTGTGCTTCTCCCCCATCCAAGCAAAATCATTCCACTTCCACTGCCCATTCGTTCTAATCGCCGAGCACCGGGTGACGCAAGCAACGACGGCCGAATGAATCGCTACTGAATCTGTGCCGAAGACGAACGAACCAATATAGACGAGTGCACCGATGAACTGAATTCATCGCGGTCCGAGAATTTTGACACTAGAGCGGGGTCGCTTCCAATCAGAAGTGAAAGATTTCCAATCAGAATTCATCAGAATCCAATCAGAACAATTCTGATTGGGAACGACCCCGCTGTAGTGTCAAAATTCTCGGACCGCGATGAATTCAGTTCATCGCTGCACTCGTCTATTGAACGAATGTTTGCATTATGAGTCGAGCGCGAGAGCTTTCATTTTGGAACGTTCATTTAGCGTTCAGTGGAAGCATTCAGTACTGGGAATTGAATCAGTGAGTGCCAGCGGGGTAGCGCGGACGTCAACTACGAATAGATGTGCCGTAGTCCACATGAATTTGACATGTTTGGGAAATTGACACTTTTGGGCACTCTGACAGATCTGGGATGTGCACGACATTTGCGAATTAGTCATTACCATAAGTTATTACTTAAGTAAAACGTGTAAAACTAGCAAAAGGTTACCAAAATTTTAGCGTGCAATCGTTCGAAATTACACAACAACGCGGAGATAGCAAATAAATCAGTAAGAAATTGTGTCATGCATCAATTTTCAGCACAAACCATTTTGAACGTGTTTTTGTTGTGAGCTACGGGGATTCTGCCTTTTGCTGGCCCCCTGGTGAGTGCGTTTTGATTCAATCAGCCGAACGCCACTCGGTAGTTGAGAGAGCGTTTTTTCGTAAACACCAATCCAAGCTGATTCATTTCAAAATTTTCGATAACCAGATAAACGGTTAGCAAGAAAATAGTCTCTGACCAGAAAACCGGCAGCATTACAGAATCAGGATTAGATGCTTCGCTGAAATTACGAAGGTAAACAAAATAGACGCAAGCTTCTTCTTTAGTTTTTGTCGAGGGACTTTAACCCCCGAAGGTCATTCGTCCCTAAAGACGCAAGCAATTTATATGCGTAAAAGAACAAATTCTTCACAAAACTATGGGAATCTCGTCAAATCACACCATTTTGGATTCTTGAGGCATAATTATACAGTAGGATGGGTCAACGTTGCATGGGAAAATTTGAATTTGATCGCATCAATCCACTTTTGCATCTAAAATACGCACAACTTTGATGCAACTGGTTGAGCCCTCGCGCTCTGTAACATGGTTGAAATTTGAATGGGTTTTATTATGGAAAATTTCACTTGCTTGCACTTTTTTTTGTCAAATTTTACATGAATTTATACCCAATTTTAATTAAATACAGGCTGAAGAGTGCAGAAAATAAATGTCCAATTGTCTTCATAATGATCGGCATCCAGTGCTAGTGAAGATGATCAAGCAGTCAACTGAGAGTTTCCATATTTTCCTGCTCTGCCTATATGTACGTTCCGAGATGAACCAGCGCTGGGCTGAACATCTCGTTAATAAAGATAATAAAATAATATGTGCACGTTTAACATAACGTCGGTATTGAGCATTGCAAGGATTTCGCGACGATCGTGCAAATGTTCGGTCTTTGAAAGCAAAATATTCACAAATCCAACAACAAAGGAAACTGTGCGTAATCAAACCGATTAGTCAAAACACCACCACAAAATACGCAACCGCTGCTGAAAAACTGTAGTGGCGACTTCAACCAATGTATGCTGACAATGGGACAATTTGATTTGCCTGTGCGTCGTATTTGGCGCAAGATCGTCAATATATAAGCCAATGTTTCCAAATTCAATTATGGATTTGATTTTTTTTTCTATCTGTGTTACCGAGGTATTTAGCCCTAGGCTAGTTCATCTCGGGTCCCACGCTTTACTTCCCTTCCGAAGGAAGAACTCTTATTTGGTGAGTTTGTCGGGCGTGGGATTCGATCCCAGGTCCTCGGCGTGATAGTCACGAGCTTTAACTATTACGCCAGGTCCGCTTCACATTGATAAAATTCTTGCTTTCTGAATAAGGCTGACAAAAATTTCGATTTTCTCCTATGTCAATCCCCCTCTTCTCCAAGGAAAATTTTGGTCGAAATTCAACATTTTGAGGAAGGGCACAAATAAATCAAGAAATTAAGAAATTTTAAAATTTTAAGGTGTAATAAGAGATCTCCAGAAAATTTCTTTAAAAATCTAATGAGTTAAGCGATTTATTATATGGGTATTTTTTCATCAATCACTTTTGTTGTTTATCACCTCCCAATTGACGAATCAACGAGCACTGCGACAAAAGAAGAAAATGAAATTTGTTTCGTTCTAGAGTATTCTCAGGATTCAGGAACACTTCGGCTTACGTCGACGGAAAAATCTTGTGTACATAATCGACGAGAAAGGCACTATCACCACTAGGTGGATTAGTCCGGGTTTTTACCTTTGGAGTCGCCTCTGCCTCACCTCGACCCCTTCGCCAAGGCCCTCTTCCGCCAGACCTTTGTAAGCGCTTGAGCTCTAGGATCATTGCACCCGTACGAGTTCGTCTAAGGCTCGCAGATCCACGAGCTTGGCGGCGCTTTGCATCACCTTCAAGACGTCCGAATACTTAGGCTGTTCGGTCTTGATAGTGAGCGCGTCGCCTTTCTCGCGCCTCTCACGCCTTCTTTGGCGTCCTTTACCTCCTCAGCAAGCGGTTTTTTGTTCTTCTTCTTCCGCTTAACTTTCGTCCAAGGGGGTCCTCTCCTTGGTTCATCCTACTCTGTGGTTGCTAAGGGCCTAACAACGGTCGCAACCCCCTCTTTTCTTCCATCCGGGACGAGCCAGCCTTTTCAGGATCACCCTTCCCAGCTTTCCGGGACGCCTGGCTGGGGTCCAACTTGCCAGCATTACTGTCCACCTTTGGGGCTAGCATCCACCTAGCCTTGCAGGCACCGTCAGACAGTTCCTCACCTGACGGCTGCCTCACCGGCTTCTGCGAGTGCTTATCACAGGCAGTCGCATCCGCCACATCTTTTGAACTTCCTGAGAAAGCGAAGCCCTTCGTCTGGATAGACTTTGTAACCTTTGTTTCCGCCGGTTCTGCCGCTGCTGCAGTTTTCACGAGTCTCTTGTGATCCTGCTCAGCATCGTCAATCGACTTCGTGGACGCAAGGTTAGTCTGGGAATTACTCGGAACTCCCACGCTGGAGCTGCGTGCGTAGGTTCCTACTCATAACACCTAACTTCTCTATAACGAAGACCTAGCCAACCCACTTCTTGCGTAGGGGTTAGCCTCAACACTTCTTCCACTAGATTTTTATTAGATTTGTTAATACTCATTATAGATCTTACGAGTAGCACGGGGAATGAGGTCCCCCACGCCAGAGCCCTGCATTAACGTGGTAAGGGACGAAATACCCAAGTAACACACTTGTCACCGAAGAGTCACGGCAGCGCAGGTTTTTGTTGTGCAGAAGTCACTGTGACTTACTTCTAGCAAGTAAGTGCTTATTTGTTAGAAGTAAGTCACAGTGACTTCTGCGCAACAAAAACCTGCGCTGCCGTGACTCTTCGGTGACAAGTGTGTTACTTGGGTACTGTGGGGTGGTCCAGGCACCCCCAGGCTCCGTTAATGATCGAGCAGCTTTTTCACCCCCTCGATCACTTTATTCCACCCACGAGTCGCTTGACACTGACACTGCTCTTCAGAGACGTTCCATTTCATTGGCGTTTGATATTATTCCAAAACCGCTTCGAGGGGTTTTCAGGGGCGTTTCAGGGGATTTCTTTAGCCTTTAAAGACGATCGAAGGGTTTTCGGAGACAATTCAAATCGGTTATGGTGGTTTCGAGAGCGTTTTAATAAGATTATGGAGGTTATGGATACCCCTGGTTGCGTCATGACTCCTCCAGGTAACCTCTGCGACACTGTTGGACCCCGTGAAACGTTCCAGAGATGCCCTGGAACCTCCTTTAAAACCTAGAGATCACAGAGCTGCGATCCTCTGAAACCTCCTGATATACCCTGAAACACCCCTTACACCTTCAGGTACTTCCTAAAATCCCGCAGGGACTCTTTGAAACGTCCCTAAAATCCCCTAAACCGCCTCTGAAGCCCCTTGATATGTTCCTAAGACTTAGAATATTCATAAATACACCTGAGACTCCCTGGAACACCTGTGAGACATCTTCCAAGCAAACTTTCATAATAAACGGATAACATAATTAACTAAATTTGTTCACGGTTTGGTCGAATAAGCAGGCAAAATAATAAACATGAAAACTACCAATTATGATGTGCTATCCTTAAAAAATGTCATTTTGTTATCATCAAAGGCATCCTGATAATAACTTCTGTAAATCAATTAGTTTGATCTGATTGAAAACTAAATTTGTTACATATCAAAGAGACATTTGTTCGTTCATTGTGATCTATGATGATGCAAAGAGTTTGATAGGTGTGGTAGCGTGAAAGATGAAGGTGATAAGGTACAATTGTGCAATGAGTACTGAAGTTAGCACTAGTTATCATTTTGTTATTGAGTTCGCCTTAGCTCGAGCTACCCTGATATCTCATGGGGCTTCCTAAAACCACCTGAAATACCCTAACACGGTTCCGTGACCCTGTAAAGTGCCCCTTTGACTTTCTGAAGCACACTGGGACTCCTTGATACCTAGAGCTTCCTTGAAACCCCCCCCCCCCCCTTGAGACTCCCTGAGGCGCCACTTAGTTCGCTAGAGCCCACCGGAGCCTCCTTAGACCCGAGATCCCTTTAAACGCCCATGGGACGTCCTAGTACTCCCTTAAAGCCCCTGCACGCAACCTGAGATTGGTTCATTCTAATACAATACTGTATAAGTCATATACAACAAATGATAGGAAACTCTGCATGTGCAAAAATTGGCACATACTAGCAGACAATAAGGCACTTGTTAGCTTCGTTTAGTGTGTCCAATAGACCCTTTGATTTTGCTGATAACGTTTGTATTTGGAATCGCTTAACGAAACGTCTCACAGCAAAATCAGATGGGTCTGATGGGCACACTAAGCAAAGTCAGCAAGTGCCCTAGAGCCCATAAGCCCAAGGTGTCGTTGCCAGACGCGCCAACTTGGTCAAATTATTGGGGGGGGGGGCAAAGCCTGGTTTTTCTGATTTTCTGTATAGGAAAACCGAAAAATCGTCAAATTTTGGAGGGGGAGGGGTCAAAACCATGCTTGCCCACCCTAAGTTGGCGCCTATGGTCGTTGCTACGGCAAAGCGAAAGTTAGTTTAAGACGTGACCTCGTTTGTCTCGGCTTGGAAAGAAGTGTTTGTGTGCAAGGGCGTAGCTAGGGGGGGGGGGGCGATCAACTATATTCAAACTTAACTGAAAAGCTTAGATGATCAGAGCTGTTTTTGACTAGTAAAAATAAAATTCTCCTGCATCCTCGTATTTTTTTAATGTATGCAGGAATTCCTTCGGAAATTCTTGGAGGAATACCTTCGAAAATTCCTGAGGGTATTCCTTCGGAAATACCTGGAGGAATTCCTTTAGAAATTCCTGAAGGAATTCCATCCAAAATTCCTGGAGGAATCCCTTCGCAAATTCCTGAAAGAATGCCATCGGAAATTACTGAAGGAATTCCTTCGGAAATTCCTGGAGCATTTGTTTCGGAAATTCCTTGGGCAGTTCCTTGGAAAAATCTTGGATGAATACCTTCGGAGATTAGTGGAGGAATTCTTTCAGAAATCCGTAGAGAAATTCGTGAGGAAATCCTTAGGTGAATTCCTTACGAAATTCCTGGACAAAATAATTCCAAACTTCCTGGAGGAATGCTTTTGGAAATTCTTGGAGGAATTCCTTCAGAAATTGCTGGACGAATGTCATTGAAAATTCCTGGAGGAATTCCTTCCGAAAGTCCTGGAGGAATTCCTTCGGAAAGTCGTAGAGGATTTTTTTCGGAAATACTTTTTAGATTTTTTTTTGGAAATTCTTGCAGGAATTCCTTCGGAAATTCCTAGCGGAATTCCTGGAGGGATTCCTTCGGAAATTCCAGGAGGATTTCCATCGGAAATTCCTGGAGGAATTCTTTCAGAAATTTCGGGAGGAATTCCTTCGGAAATTGCTGGATGAATTTCTTTGGAATTCCAGGAGGAATTCCTTTAGGAATTCCTGGAGGAATTCTTTCGGAAATTCCGGGAGAAATCCCTTTGGAAATTGCTGGGCGAATTTCATTGGAAATTCCAGGAGGAATTCCTTCGGAAATTCCTGCAACAATTTCTTCGGCAATTACTGGATGAATTCCTTCGGCAATTGCTGGACCAACTCTTTTGGAAATTCCTGGAGGAATTCCTTCGAAAATTCCTGGAGGAATTCCTTCAGAAATTCCTGGAGGATTTTTTTCGGAAATTCTTTTTATATATTTTTTTTTTGAAATTCCTGGAGAATTACCGTTGGAAATTCCTAGCAGAATTCCTTCGGAAAATCCTGAAGGAATTCTTTCGGAAATTCCGGAAGGAATTCCTTCGGAAATTCCATTAGGGATTCCTTTAAAAATTCCTGGAGGAATTCTTTCAGGAATTTCGGGAGGAATTCTTTCGGAAATTGCTGGACGAATTCCTTTGGAGATTCCCGGAGTAATTCATTCGGAAATTGCAGGAGAAATTCCTTTAGGAATTCCTGGAGGAATTCTTTCGGAAATTTTTGAAGGAATTCCATCGAAAATTGCTGGAGGAATTCCACTGGAAATTCCTGGAGGAATTCCTTCCAAAATTCTTGGAGGAATCCCTTCGCAAAATCCTGGAAGAATTCCTTCTGAAATTTCTGGAGAAATTCTATCGGAATTTCGTGAAGGACTTCGTTCGGAAATTACTGGAGGAATTCCATCGAAAATTCCTTGGCGAGGTCCTTCGAAAAATCTTGGATGAATACTTTCGGAAATTTCTGGAGGAATTCTTTCAGAAATTCCGGGAAGAATTCCTTCGGAAATTGCTGGACGAATTCCTTTGGAGATTCCTGGAGGAATTCATTCGGAAATTCCAGAATGAATTTCTTCAGGAATTCCTGGAGGAATTCTTTTGGAAATTCCGGGAGGAATTGCTTCGGAAATTCCTGAAGCAATTCCTTCAAAAAATCCTGGAAGAATTCCTTTAAAAAATTCATAATTCTTGGAGGAATTCCTTCGCAAATTCCTGGAAGAATTCCTTCGGAAATTCCTGAGGGAATTCCTTCGGAAATTCCTGAAGGAATTTGTTCGGAAATTCCTGAACGAATTCCTTCGAAAATTTCTGGAGGAATTCCTTTGGAAATTCCTTGGGGAGTTCCCTCGAAATGTCTTGGATGAATACCTCCGGAAATTTCTGGAGGAATTCTTTCAGAAATCTATAGAGAAATTCCTGAGAAAATCCTTGGATGAATTCCTTAGGACATTCCTGGAAAAAAATCATTTCAAATTTCTTAGAGGAATGCTTTTTATGATTCCTGGAGGAATTCCTTCGGAAACTACTAGACGGATTCCTTTGGAAATTGCAGGAGGAATTGCTTCGGAAATTCCTGGAGGTATTCCTTCGAAAATTCCTGGAGAATTTTTCTCGGAAATCTTTTTGGATTTTATTTTTGGAAATTCCAAGAGGAATTCCCTCGAAAATTCTTGGAGGAATTTCTTCAAAAATTCCTGGAGGAATTCTTTCGGAAATTCCGGGAGGAATTCCTTCGGAAATTGCTGGACGAATTCGTTTGAAGATTCATGGAAATTCCTGCAGGAATTCTTTCGGAATTTCTTCGGAAATTCCTGGAGAAACCCCTCCGGAATCTCTTGGATGCATTCCTTCTGAAATTCGTGGAGCAATTATTTCGGAAATTCCTGGAGGGATTCCTTCAGAGATTCTTGGAGAAATTTCTTAGAAATTCCCGGAGGAATTCCATTGGAAATTCCTGGAGGAATTCCTTTGGAAATTCCTTCGGAAATTCCTGGAGAAACTCTTTCGGAAATTCCAGGAAGAATTCCTTCAGAAATTCCAGGGGAAATTCTGTCGGAAATTCCACCAGGAATTTTGCGAAAGAAATTCCTTCAGGATTTTCCAAATGAATTCCTCCATGTATTTCCGAGAGAATTCCTCCAGGAATTTCCGTGGCAATTCCTCCAGGAATTTCGGAGGGAAATCCTCCAGGAACTTCCGGAGAAATTCCTCCAGGAAATTTCGGAAAAATTCCTCCACAAATTTCTGGAGGAATTACTCTAGGAATTTCCGGAGGAATTCCTCCAGGAATTTCCAAAGGAATTCTTCCAGGAATTTTCAAGGGAATTCCTCTTGGAATTTTCAAAGGATTTCCTCCTGAAATTTCCGAAGGAATTCCTTCATGAATGTCCGAAGAAATCCCTCCATGAATTTCCGAAGGAATTCCTCCAGAAATTTTCCGACGGGATTCCTCTACGAATTTCCGAAGAAATTCTTCTAGGAATTTTCAAAGGAATTCCTCTTGGAATTTTTAAAGGATGTCCTCCTGGAATTTCCGAAGGAATTCCTCCATGAATGTCCGAAGGAATTCCTCCATGAATTTTCGAATGAATTTTGCGAAGGAATTTCTAAAGAATTTTCCGACGGAATCCCTCCACGAATTTTCGAAGAAATTCCTTGAGGAATTTCCGGAGGAATTCCTCCAGGAAATACCGAAGGAATTCCTCCATGAATTTCCGAAGGAATTCCTCAAGGAATTTTGCGAAGGAAATCCTAAAGCATTTTCCGAAGGAGTTCCTCCATGAATTTCCGAAGGAATTGATCCAGAAATTTTCCGGAAGAATTCATTCACGAATTTCTGAAGAAATTCCTCCACGAATTTTCAAAGGAATTCCTTCAGAAATTTCCTGAGAAATTTCTCCATGAATTTCCGGATGAATTACTTCAGAAATTTCCGGAGAAGACCCTCCAGGAATTTCCGAAGGAGATCCTCCAGGAATTTTCAAAGAAATTCCTTCTGCAATTTGCGAAGGAATTCCTCCTGGAATTTCCGAAGGAATTCCTTCATAAATTTCCGAAGGAATTCCTACAGGAATTTCCGAAGCAAATCTTCCAGCAATTTCCGAAGGAATTCCTCCTGGAATTTCCGAGGGAGTTCCTGCAGTAATTTCCTGTGGGATTCCTCCAGGGATTTTCAAAGGAATTTCACCTGGAATTTTCAAAGGAGTTCCTGCCGGAATTTCCGAAGGAATTCTTTCGTGAATGTCCGAAGGAATTCCACCAGGAATTTTCGAAAGAATTTCTCCAAGAATTCCTTCACGAATTTCTGAAGGAGTTCCTCCATAAATTTCAGAAGGAATTCCTCCAGGACTTTTGCGAAGGAATCGCTCAAGGATTTTCTGAAGGAATTCCTCCATGAATTTCCGAAGGAAGAAATTCCTTCCAGAAATTTCAGGAAGGAATTTCTCCAGGTATTTCCGAAGGAATTACTCCAAGAATTTCCGAGAGAATTCCTCTAGGATTTTCCCGAAGAATTCCTCCATGAGTTTCCGGAGGAGCTTGTCCAGGAATTTCCGTAGGAATTCCTCAAGGAATTTTCAAAGGAATTTCTCCTGGAATTTTCAAAGGATTTTCTCCTGAATTTCCGAAGGAATTCCTCTACGAATTTCCAAAGAAATCCCTCCCGGAATTTCCAAAGAAATTTCTTATGGATTTGCTTTGAAATACCTCCAAAAATTTCCGAATGAATTCCTCCAAAAATTGTTGACGGTTGTCCTCAAAAAATTTCCTTAGGATTTTCTCACATAATCCCTAAACGTGTTTCTGAAGGAATGTTTGAAGAAGTTTCTCAAGTTTTCGTAGGAGTTCCGCAGTACATTTTTGAAGGAATTTCTTGAGGAATTTCCGAAGAAACTTCTCAAGGATCTTTCGCTGGAATTCCTTGCGGAATTTCGTAAAGATTTATAAAAAAACCGAAAAAAAATCCTCAACGAACTTATCAAACAATTTCTCACAAAATTTCCGAAGGTATTCCATAAGACATTTCAGACATATGTCAAAAAAATTCCAAACGAACTCCTTTAACAATTTCCGAATTTTCCTTATCAAGGCATTTTTAAAGGAACTCTTCAAAGAATTTCCGAATGAGTTCCTCTAGGAAATAAAAAATCACAAAAAGCATTTCTTCAGGAATTTCCGAAATATTTTTTCAAGGAAGTTTTGAAAGATTTTTAAAGAAATTTCTTATGGAATTTCAGAAGGGATATCTCAAGAGACTTTTAGTGATTTTTTTTTCAATATTTTCGAAAGAATTGCTTCAGGAATTTGGGAAGGAATTCTCACAGAAATTTCCGGATGAATTCCTCCAAGAATTTTTGAAGGCATTCCTCAAGGAATTCTCGGAAGAATTCCTCATGAAAACTCCGAAGGAGTTCCTCAAGGAATATTCTAAATCTATTTCAAAGAAATTCCTCAAGGAATTCCCGAAGAATCTTCTAAAGGGAATCGTAGAAGAACTCTCGAAGGAATGTCTTATGGAATTTCTCAAGGAGCTTTAGAAATGAAGGAATTCCTCATGAAATTTATGAAGAATTTGTCAAGGAATTTCAGGTGGAATTCCTCATGGATTTTCGAAATAAATTCCTGAAATTATTTTTATTTTATTCCTTTAAAAATTTCCAAATGCATTCCTCTAGCAACTTCCAAAGATATTCCTCCAGGAATTTCCGAAGGAATTCCTTTAGAAATTTTCAAAGATTTTTTTCCCGTAATTCCGAATTAATTTATTACAGGATTTTTCGAAGAAATTTCTCCAAAAATTTCTTAGGGTATTCCTCAAGGAAAGGAATCTTAGTTTGATTGGAATTTTTGAAAGAATTCCCGGAGAATTTCTTAAAGTATTTTCTGGAGCTTCTCAAACGGATTTCTGGTGGAATTAAGAATAATATTTGTAAAGAATTACTGGGGAAATTCTCAAAAGAATGCATGGTGAAATTCGTAATAAAACTTCTGGAGGAATTATTGAAGAAATTTCTGAAAGTATTCCCAACGGAATTACTGCAAGTTTTCCGAAGGTAATTTCTTCTGGAATATCTACATTAAAATAACCTGGAAAAATATTAAAGAAATTTCTGGAGAAACTGCTGGATAAATTGAAATTCATGATGGCATTTGTTAAGAAATTTCTGAAGCAATATCTTGAGGAATTCCTCAGGATTATAATCATATATGATTCTTCCATTGAACCATTCCTGTTAATCACCCATATTTCATACTTCACTTTTATTTTTTTTTTAATGATGAAGTATTTGAACTCCTTGTTACTGCAAAGTGGTTTTCAGTTTAAGGGTGCTCGCCCCCCTCTGGCCGAAAAGCTGGCTACGCCCTTGTTTGTGTGCAGTGGAGAAGGACCATGTAGCACTCTCGATACAGCGAGCTGATGATGATTCCACATATTTCTTGTATTTTTTTTAAGACAGAAACTGTTATAAATATCATATCTCAATTATTGGTAGGTTTTCTTGAAACGCCCTTGGGATTCCTCAAACGTCCCTGAGATTCTCTGGAATTCCCATGGAACCTCTCGAAACACCTGAAGCGGCCCTGAAGCTCTCTTGAGCCGCCGAGGCTCCCTGAAATGCCCATGAAACAAGCTAGAGGCCCCCCATCGGCTTCAGGGGTGCTTAAGGAGTTTTAAGGGATTTTCTTGTAAGTTCCAAGAAGCTTTCTGAGTGGATTCTGAGGTAAATCAACAGTGTTTTGGAAGCCCTTAAGTGCTTCCTTTGGCAACTCAAAAAGTTTCAGAACATTTCAGGGGGTTCCCAAGGGCGTGTCCGAACATATCAGATGGTTTCCAGGAACGTTTTAGGGAACCTCATGTGGCTCCAGCGAGTTTCAGAAGGTTTAAGGGTGTTTTAGAAGGCTTCATAGCCAGAAGTGGCGCTAAGGGAGGGGTTTTTCCCAATTTCGGCAAATGGTGGAGGGGCGCCTAGTGTATGAAACGTCAGTAATGGGGGGATTAAACCCCCCTTTGCACGGACTTGCTTCAGGGTCATTTCAGGGTCGCTAAAGGAGTGTTCCGGGGTTTATGGGACGTTCCTGGTTGTTCCAGAGGGTTTCAGGGGCATATGAGGTTTATAACGTCTCAGAAGGTTCCTGGGGATCTACAGTAGCGTTCCAGGAATGTTTCGGGTAGTTTCATGGGTTGCAAGGGCGTTCTAGGGTTTTAGAGAGTTTCGAGAGCATTCCAGAGGATCTCAAAGGGTATCAAGGACATTTCTGGAGGTCTCCGGGTGTACAAGGAATCTCCGGGGGTGCTCCAGGCGGTTACGGTAGTTATCAAGGGTTTTCAAGGGTATTATCAAGTTTTCAAGGGTATTCCAGGGGGTCCTATGGGATTCCATGGGCGCTTCTAGAGATCTGGAGATGCTGAAACTAGAGGTCCAAACCTATAAGCTTAATGTATAAAAATTGAGGTCCATTCACTTTTCATAACTCTCTTCAGGTAGTTTCAGGAGCGTGCCTAAAGGTCTTGGAGGCTTCAGAGGGTTTCCAGGGTTGAGTCCCATGTTGGTTACAGGGGTTTTAAAGGGTTTTAGGGGTGTATCTGAGGGCTTGTGCTGTAGGTGTCCTGTTGGTTTGAGAGGATTTCATGGGAGTTTCAGAGGGGTTCAGCCAGTTTCAAGTGCATTCCAGGGGATCTCAAAGGCTTTCAATGGTATATCAGGGGTATTCCAGGGGATTTCAGGGCAGCTCTGAACCTTTCTTGTAAATGTGTCTTCAAATTTGGCATCCCTGTCCAGGACTGAATCTGCATGTCGCCAGTAGGTATTGAATGTTCGACGCGCGCCAACAGACAACAATGATTCATCACCATGTCCAACCGGTGCGGTGTCGCCGTTGTTGATGTTGATTGTTCGGACGGCCGACAGCCCACCCGACAGCGCAAAAATCGGTCAGCAAAAGGCCCTTCCGTTCAACTTTGATCAGGAAGGCGACCGGCGGCTGACTGACGTCGTCGACTGATGGATGGATTCGTCCCAAAAAGTCCCTTCCCCGAAGTGTGATTATCTTTTCAGCACAAAAAGCTTTTCGTCGGAAGAGGCCTTGCACGGTGCCGGATGGTGGAAAGGGCAGCAGAGCATATACCCGGGAGCAACTCACTCCGAAGCGAGATGTGTATGAATGTGTGTGTCTGTGTGCCATTATGAGCGGGAGAAATAAATTTAATGTAAATATTTGATGGAATTTTAGAGAACCTTTTTACTGGGAGATACCGAAAAAGACGACGACGTCTACGAGCAGGTAGCGACAGCCTTACAACGCATATGCTTTTCTCGTGTAGGTTCTCTGGCTGTCGGCGTAATGCTGGGGCACCATAACGGCATGATCCTGAGTAGGTACCTACGGATCCCATGTGGGTGGTTGACGATGGCTCGGGCAAGAATATGCGAAAGCAAACAATGAATGATTGCAAATGGAATGAAATCGGGAGTGGTGAAGGCTGCCGTTTGGGATCCGAACTTTCGTGTATTCTTGGTGGAAGTTGGGTCCTTGTTGGCGACTCGTTGTTTGTTTGTTTGAATGTTGTTGAGTCAGTTTTCAGGCTCCCTTCTACTCTATTCTTCTGTGGACAGAGAGAACATTTTACATAAGAGTGTTTTAGGCTTGTGTCGTATTCTTGATACGAATTAATTAGTCGACGTAAACAAATATGGGTGTCTCAAACCGTCTTCCCACGGCCCAGGGGAGTTTTTTTTTACGAAACATTCAAAATTAGCGAGATGATGCAGGCTACGTCCACAGATAAGTAAGTGGATAATCCTAAACAAATTACAGGAGTTGGAGTAAATCTTGAAGTCTCGCCATATGTTTGCGTTCACAGCGTACAATCAAGTGCAGTAAAACGAGCTTAGACTGATACATTCGCAACATGGTTTTCTAGCTAAACTATTTGGGCTGAAGCTTGCAATGGTGAATCAAAATCAAGAATTCGGATCGTTGACGTAGCATGTACTAGATACGAGCTGCAATTTTACACTCTCAAACATTAGTATTTCATAATACGTTGGGTTAAAAATTCACTGGTATCATCGTGAATAAGAATAAAAAAAGGGAATGTTGTGCATAAATTGAACCAGGACCTAAATGAGGAAACTTAGCTCGTTATAACAGTTTTTGGTTCAGGGAATTTCAGATAAGGCCATGGGAGTTCCAGGAAGTTCCAAGAGAGCCCAAAAGAGGGGGTGCTAAGGGTCTTCAGGGTCGTTTCAGGGGGTTGAATCAAGGGATTTCAGGAGCCTTTCAAAGTCATTTCGACAGGTTTCGTTGGCGTTTCAATGGAATTACACAAATTTCAAAGGCGCTTCAGTAGTATTACGAAGATATCAGGGACATTTCAAAGGAAATTCGCTGGCGTCTTCAAATGGCGTTTCAAAGCGTTCCAGGGGTCTGCAGAAAAATATTTAGGGCGTTCAGAGAGACTTTAGGGGCGTTTGTTAGTATTCCAGGGGCATTTCAGTGTGTTGCTGGAACCTTTCAAAGGCTTTCGAATGGGTTTCAGGGAAATTTCAAATTGATGACAGTGATTTCAGGGAAGTTTCAATGGAATTATACAGGTTTCAGGGGAGTTTAGAGGCATTTCAAATGACACGGGAATTCCAAGAACGTTCCAATGAGATTATGAAGATTTTTAAGGTAGAATTTAGGACGATAGGAAAACCGGATCCCAAATGTGGAGTAATGCTATGCTGCTGCTATGATATGGTGAGGGTCTTCAGTTAGCCTAGTTGTTAAGGCTATGGATCGCCAATCCGGAGATGGCGGGTTCGATTCCCGTTTCGGTCGGGAAAATTTTCTTGACTGTGTATTATTGTAATTGCCACACAATGTACAAATTCATGCAATGACAAGCAAAGAAAGCCCTTCAATTAATAACAGTGGAAGTGCTCAAAGAACACTTTGTTGAAACGAGGCAGGCGAAGTCCCAGAGCGGACGTAGAGCCATAAAGAAGAAGAATGTTATGGTATGTCTGCTTGATCAGAAGAAATGCTTCTAGTGGCAGTAATCTGAAACAACGTGAGCTTTGTGGAAAGTGAAGTAGCTCATTATCCCGTATCACCACCACCACCCTCGCAGCGTAGACCTACTCTACAGGCGGACTGCGGATTTCGACCTGTGAAATTCCACCAGAAATCACAAATCTGCACTAACCAAGGGGTTTTTTTTCTGGGGGACCTTTGGGAGGCGTTCAGGGGAATTTCAAAAGGATAACAGGGATTTCAGAAACGTTTGTAAAGTATAAAGAACCCCAGAGGCCCTCTGGAACCAGCCTGAGACCTCTAGGTACCCTCCGAGAATTCCAGGTACCCTCCTGCCCCCTGTCCACCTCCCTGTAATGCTCCTGAGATCCCTACAACGCCAGTCCGGAGTTATGGCCATTTGTGTGTTCCAGACCGGTACCCCAGGAAGGGGCCAGATATGACAATGCAACAAACCCATGCATGAAACACACCAATCCACGTCATTTTCGATAACCTGATGACCAGTAAGCAGGAAAATCTTCGCTGAACCGGTAGTGTTCACATCAAATCACGGCTTTTTTGATAACCTAATGAAAGGTGAGAAGGAAAATAGTCTCAGATCGTATCTGAACCGGTAGTGTTCCGGAACCGGTTCCGGGTGTCCCGCTGGAAGTGTCCAAATATAAAAGTGAACCGAACCTATGCATGCGACACATCAGATCGCGGCTTTTCCGATAACCTGATGAAAGGTAAGAAGGAAAAAAGTCTCAGACCATATCTGAACCGGTAGTGTTCCAGAACCGGATCCGGGAGTCCCACCGGAAGTGGTCAAATATAAAAGTGAACGAAACCCAAGACCAAACCCATGTATGCGACTAATCAAAATGCGACTTTTTCGATATCCTGATGAACGAAAACGGGGAAAATACTTCCAGACCATATCTGAACCGCTTGTGTTCTGGAAGCGGTTCCGGGTGTCCCGCCAAAAGTGGCCAAATATAAAAGTGAACCAAATCATGCATGCGGCACATCAAATCGCGGATTTTTCGATAACCTAATGAGCAGTAAGAAGAAAAATAGTCTCAGATCATATGTGAACCGGCAGTGTTTCAGAACCGGTTTCGGGTGTTCCTCCGGAATTGGTCAAATGTAAAAATGAACCACACCCATGCATGCGACATATCAAATAGCAGCTTTTTGGGAAAGGTAATGAGCAGTTAGTAAGAAAATAGTCTCAGACCATATTTTGGACAACCGATAGTGATTGGGAACTAGCTCTGCGTGTCCCGCTGGAATTGGCCAAATTTAAAAGTGAATTAAACCCATGTGACACATCAAACCACTGCTGTTTTGATAACCTGATGAACGGTTTGCAAAAAAATAGGCTCATACCACAATAGTGACTACCTCTAGTGTTGTAGAACCAGCGTTAGGTGGTTCGCCGGAAATACGAAAGCTAACAAACACGGTTCAATATAAGAGAACAAAAACTAAAGTGAACTCATCAAATCACATCTTTTCAAATTTTCGAGACGTAACTATACAGTAGGATGTATCAACGAATTAAAATTCAGTCGCAACAACTCCAAACAAAGTCTTTTCAATCCTCTTTTGCGTCTAAATAACTACGTAAAATTTTGATGCGACTGATTGCACCCTTGTGCTCTGTAATGTAGTTGATGTTTGAATGGGATTGAGTATGAGCAATTTCACTTGCTGTGCATAAAAAACATTGTTCATCGAGAGATTCCTTGATGATTTTTTTTTGTATATTTACTTAGAGTTCTTTTCGGGAGTTCTCCCAGGGATTCTATCAGGGATTCCTCATGAAAATTCCTATGAGATTTTCCTTGCAGTTCCTCCTGCAGGCTTCTTAGAAAATCCCCCTCTCGGAGTCGGATCGTAAGCTTCTCTAAAGATTTATCCTGTGAACCTTCACACTCCAAAGATTCTATCAGGAACTTATTTTTGAATAACTTTAGGATTTATTTCTTGACAGTTCTTTCCTCTAGGGAAAGAGGTTTGGAAACATTTTGCAAGGAATTCCTTCAAAAATATTTTCCGGAACTATCTCCATGAGTTCTTTTAGGATTTATTCCAAATCATTCTCCAGGAATCCCTTTAAAAATGTATTAGGGAATTTATTCAAGAATTCATCCAGTAGCTCTGTCTGAAATTTCTAAACGGACACCCGAAGAATATTTTCCAAGGATTCCGTAAGAAACTTTTTTCGAGATAAAATTCAAAAATTCTTCAAGAATGAGGAGATATTTCTGAAAGAACCGCGGAAGGAATTCCAACAAGAAATCTTCTAGACATTTATTCGATAGTCCCTGCCGAAATTTGAAATTTCCGAATGGACCTCTGGTAAAATTTCTAAGGGAATCCCTGAAGATTCTTTGAAAATTTTGAAAATGAAACAAACAATTATGGACTTTTTTTAGGTAATCTCATATTAAAATTCATGATAAATCATTATACTGCTGAAGGAGTCTTCAGTTATATTTCTGAAGCAATAAGTGAGTCTTGGATGAAATCCATGGAAGAATTTCTGAAAGAATCCTTGGAGGATTTTTTTAATAAATTGACATCTAGTTCTTACAGAAATCCCTGGAGATATTCTTAAACGAATCAACGGAGGATTACGTAAAAGATTTCCAGGGGATTTTTTGAAGGAAACCCAAAAAGAGCTATTAAAAAAATTTCAGGAAACTCTCCTTCGGAAACCCTTGATTCCTGTAAGGATATATAATCAAATATTTAGAAAAAAAAATCTTAGATTTCTCTTACCAAAATGTTTGCAGGATTTTCTGAAAGAACTTTCCATCTGCTTTCCGAGGGTCTAAAAATAGATTTCCGAGCTGCCGCAGGAGCTGCCATCACCAACACAACCACATTCCGGCTTTGTTAGTGGCAAAAGTGTAGCCGTTTAAAACAACCCATTATTTTATGTTGTAACAACCAAACCTCAGTTTGGTCTAACAAACTGTCAAAAATTTCGACAAATGAAAATATTTGTATTATCAAGCAATGGAAAAGATCAGTTTAAACTAGAAATCAGCTTGCCGCTATAGCAAACTAAAATGTTGGTTGATTTGAACCAGAATTTAATTTTGTTTACGGCTCCCTGGTTTCCGAATTAGTTGTCTAAATAATAGTGTTTTACACGAACGGTTCCAACTTCGCGAAAAATTTATCAATCGAGCTTAAATTTGTACCAATGACGCACATATAATAGGTTGACAAACAGTCAAAATTTGAGATTTTTTGATGCACTCTATGAAAAGTTACAGCATTTCGAATTTTTTTGTGGGAGAAAAAAAGTTGCCTATCCCAAACATTTTGGTCATCCCCTGTATTTCTCTGCGCGTACTCTGTTGATGTACGGATACGTCTATTGTTGCGGGAA